>NC_134360.1:33122140-33139640 GCF_048569485.1 Anomaloglossus baeobatrachus | reverse complement strand
ACAGGATCCATCATCCACAATCGGTGATGTCACAGCTCACCTTCTCCTCCTGTACAATGACTAATAACACCTCTATATACAGTAGATAACACAGGATTCACCATTCACAAGAGATGTCACAGCTCACCTCCTCCTGTACAATGACTAATAACCTCTATATACAGTAGATAGCACCTATTGTGAATGGTGGATCCTGTGTTATCTACTGTATATAGAGGTTATTAGTCATTGTACAGGAGGAGGTGAGCTGTGACATCTCTTGTGAATGGTGAATCCTGTGTTATCTACTGTATATAGAGGTGTTATTAGTCATTGTACAGGAGGAGAAGGTGAGCTGTGACATCTCTTGTGAATGGTGAATCCTGTGTTATCTACTGTATATAGAGGTGTTATCAGACATTGTACAGGAGGAGGAGGTGAACTGTGATAGCACCTATTGTGAATGGTGGATCCTGTGTTATCACAGTTCACCTCCTCCTCCTGTACAATGTCTGATAACACCTCTATATACAGTAGATAACACAGGATCCACCATTCACAAGAGATGTCACAGCTCACCTCCTCCTGTACAATGACTAATAACTCTATATACAGTAGATAACACAGGATCCACCATTCACAAGAGATGTCACAGCTCACCTCCTCCTGTACAATGACTGATAACACCTCTATACAGTAAAAAAACAGGATCCACTTCACAATAGGGTTAAGTCACAGCTCACCTCCCCCTCCTGTACAATGACCAGTAACACCTTTATAAATAGTAAACAGGATCCACCATTCACAATAGGTGATGTCACAGCTCACCTTCTCCTCCTGTATCATAACTGAAAACACTTCTATATACAGTAAAAACAGCATCCACCATTCACAATACGTAAAGTCACAGCTCACCTCCTCCTGTACAAGGACTGACGACATTGCTATACACAGTGAGCAGATACCACGACAGACCATTTACTAGAGATGATGTCCCAGCACGCCTCCTCCTTCTGTACAATGACTGATTACATTGTTATATACAATAGATAATAGGATCCACTACTCACAATAGGTGATGTCACAGCTCACCTCCTCCCCCTCCTGAAAAATCACTCATGGAACTTTTACATAAGGTGGAGAACACCTCTATATACAGGAGATAACAGGATCCACCATTCACATTAGATGTCAAAGCTCACCCCCTCCTCCTCCCTACAAAAAAAAGAAAAAAAAAAAAAAAAGGAGACTAGACTAGTCCAGCTCTTCCTACAGTAACCGGTCGAATCTTCAAAATATATGTTGGAGTTTTTGTGAAAAATATACCTGGCTGACTTCATGCAGCCAGGCTCAGATTCACGCTATCTGCGTTTTGGGCAGCATGAATCAATCAGCGGACAGATGCCCTTTAAGGTTAGCTGTGACATAAAAGTATACATTTACATAAAAGTGTACATTCCTGACTGGTCACCCGCAGGCTCCCTTCAGCATCGGCCCAGCTAGGAATGACCCAATCCTCCCTTCATGGGAGAAGATGTCGTGCAGGTCAGTCACATTCAACCACTAATATGTAATCTGTCCGTCAGCAGGTCTGTACGATATAGCAGAATATCGCGGTGCACAGGGCAGACCCCCACCTTCTGCAGTAAGTTCTGTATCACAGCCGTCCTTCTCCGTTTCTTCACTTGTGGATACGGCTTCGGTGTCGTCAGTCATTTCACTGGATGACTGGCTGGAAGAAGGCTCCTCGGGGGCGGGCTGCTGCTGTTCCTCCTCCTCCTCCTCGTCTTCGGCGTCAAACTTGAGTCTCTTCACCTCGTGCTCTTCTGTTGGATCTTCCTCCATATGCTTGTTTTTTACAGTACTTGGAGAACTGTCGTCGGGGGACAGGGAATCGCTGCGGAAAGAGGTCAGGGTCAGGATTAACAATGGCTACTGTGAACGATTGGAAATATCAACATGGTTTGGGGAAAGGTTTGTGGATCACACAGGGGGTCTAATGTTGACCACAGATATCAAATGTGGTCAGCGCATTTGCACCTTTCAAATTAGAGGGGTTGTCTACTACTTTTACACTGATTTCCTATCATTAGGATAGGTCATCAATGTCTGATGGGCCGGGGTCTGACACCCCGCACCCCACTGATCAGCTGTTCTTGGTCCTGGCGGTCGCAGCAGGCGGCCGGAAATGCGGGGCCGGGTAGTGCATAGCCACCTCCTATAGATCTGAAAAAGAGGCAGATGTACCCGGGCGCGGCCACTATCAAAGAGGGGAATTTTGTTTACTTACCGTAAATTCCTTTTCTTCTAGCTCCAATTGGGAGACCCAGACAATTGGGTGTATAGCTACTGCCTCCGGAGGCCACACAAAGTATTACACTTAAAAGTGTAAGGCCCCTCCCCTTCTGCCTATACACCCCCCGTGGGATCACGGGCTCCTCAGTTTTAGTGCCAAAGCAAGAAGGAGGAAAGCCAATAACTGGTTTAAAAACCAAATTCAATCCGAAGGAATCTCGGAGAACTGAAACCATTCAACATGAACAACATGTGTACCCGAAAAAACAAAAAGCCCGAAGGAAACAGGGCGGGTGCTGGGTCTCCCAATTGGAGCTAGAAGAAAAGGAATTTACGGTAAGTAAACAAAATTCCCTTCTTCTTTGTCGCTCCATTGGGAGACCCAGACAGTGGGACGTCCAAAAGCAGTCCCTGGGTGGGTAAAATAATATCTCGTGATAGGGCCGTAAAAACGGCCCTTTCCTACATGGGGGCAATCGCCGCCTGAAGGACTTGTCTACCTAGGCTGGCGTCCGCCGAAGCGTAGGTATGCACCTGATAATGCTTGGTAAAAGTGTGCAGACTCGACCAGGTAGCCGCCTGGCACACCTGCTGAGCCGTAGCCTGGTGCCGTAATGCCCAGGACGCACCCACGGCTCTGGTAGAATGGGCCTTCAGCCCTGGGGGAACCGGAAGCCCAGCAGGACGGTAGGCTTCAAGAATTGGTTCCTTAATCCACCGAGCCAGGGTGGATTTGGAAGCTTGCGACCCTTTACGCTGACCAGCGACAAGGACAAAGCGTGCATCCGAGCGGCGCAGGGGCGCCGTGCGGAAAATGTAGATTCTGAGTGCTCTCACCAGATCCAACAAATGCAAATCCTTTTCACATTGATGAACTGGATGAGGACACAAAGAAGGTAAGGAGATATCCTGATTGAGATGAAAGGGGGATACCACCTTAGGGAGACACTCCGGAATCGGGCGCAGAACCACCTTGTCCTGGTGAAACACCAGGAAGGGAGATTTGCATGACAGCGCTACTAGCTCGGACACTCTCCGAAGAGACGTGACCGCTACTAGAAAGGCCACTTTCTGTGAAAGGCGAGAAAGGGAAACATCCCTCATAGGCTCGAAAGGCGGCTTCTGGAGAGCGATTAGAACCCTGTTCAGAGCCCAGGGCTCTAACGGCCGCTTGTAAGGAGGGACGATATGACAAACCCCTTGCAGGAACGTGCGTACCTGAGGAAGTCGTGCTAGGCGCTTCTGAAAAAATACAGATAGCGCTGAGACTTGTCCTTTAAGGGAGCCGAGCGACAAACCTTTTTCAAAACCGGATTGCAGGAAGGAAAGAAAAGTAGGCAATGCAAATGGCCAGGGAGGAAATCCCTGAGCAGAACACCAAGATAAGAATATCTTCCACGTCCTGTGGTAGATCTTGGCGGAGGTTGGCTTCCTAGCCTGTCTCATGGTGGCAATGACGTCTTGAGATAATCCTGAAGACGCTAGGATCCAGGACTCAATGGCCACACAGTCAGGTTCAGGGTTGCAGAATTCAGATGGAAAAACGGCCCTTGAGACAGCAAGTCTGTTCGGTCTGGTAGTGCCCACGGTTGGCCTACCGTGAGGTGCCACGGATCCGGGTACCACGACCTCCTCGGCCAGTCTGGAGCGACGAGGATGGCGCGGCGGCAGTCGGACCTGATCTTGCGCAGCACTCTGGGCAACAGTGCCAGAGGTGGGAACACATAAGGTAGCCGGAACTGCGACCAATCTTGAACTAAGGCGACCGCCGCCAGAGTTTGGTGATCGTGAGACCGTGCCATGAAAGCCGGGACCTTGTTGTTGTGCCGGGACGCCATTAGGTCGACGTCCGGCATCCCCCAGCGGCGACAGATCTCCTGAAACACGTCCGGGTGAAGAGACCATCCCCCTGCGTCCATGCCCTGGCGACTGAGGAAGTCTGCTTCCCAGTTTTCCACGCCTGGGATGTGAGCTGCGGATATGGTGGATGCCGTGTCTTCCACCCACGTCAGAATCCGCCGGACGTCCAGGAAGGCTTGCCGCCTGCGTGTTCCTCCTTTGTGGTTGATGTATGCCACCGCTGTGGAGTTGTCCTACTGAATTCGGATCTGTTTGCCTTCCAGCCACTGCTGGAAGGCTTGTAGGGCAAGATACACTGCTCTGATTTCCAGAACATTGATCTGAAGGGTGGACTCCTGTTGAGTCCACGTACCTTGAGCCCTGTGGTGGAGAAAAAACTGCTCCCCACCCTGATAGACTCGCGTCTGTCGTGACCACCGCCCAGGATGGGGGTAGGATGGACTTTCTTTTTGACAATGAGGTGGGAAGAAGCCACCACCGAAGAGATTTCTTGGCCGCCTGAGAAAGGGAGACGTTCCTGTCGAGGGACGTCGACTTCCCGTCCCATTGGCGGAGAATATCCCATTGTAGTGGACGCAGATGAAACTGCGCGAAAGGGACTGCCTCCATTGTTGCTACCATCTTCCCTAGGAAGTGCAAGAGGCGTCTCAAGGGGTGTGACTGGCCTTGAAGGAGAGATTGCACCCCTGTCTGTAGTGAACGTTGTTTGTCCAGCGGAAGCTTCTCTATCGCTGAGAGAGTATGAAACTCCATGCCAAGATATGTTAGCGATTGGGTCGGGGTCAGATTTGACTTTGAAAAGTTGATGATCCACCCGAAACTCTGGAGAGTCTCCAGCGCAACGTTCAGGCAGTGTTGGCATGCCTCTTGAGAGGGTGCCTTGACAAGTAGATCATCCAAATACGGGATCACAGAGTGACCTTGAGAGTGCAGGACTGCTACTACTGCTGCCATGACCTTGGTGAAGACCCGTGGGGCTGTCGCCAGCCCGAAAGGCAGAGCTACGAACTGAAGGTGTTCGTCTCCTATAACGAAGCGTAGAAAACGCTGATGCTCTGGAGCAATCGGCACGTGGAGATAAGCATCTTTGATGTCTATTGATGCTAGGAAATCTCCTTGAGACATTGAGGCGATGACGGAGCGGAGGGATTCCATCCGGAACCGCCTGGTTTTCACGTGCTTGTTAAGCAGTTTTAGATCCAGAACGGGACGGAAAGACCCGTCCTTTTTTGGCACCACAAACAAATTGGAGTAAAAACCGTGACCTTGCTCCTGAAGAGGAACAGGGGTCACCACTCCTTCTGCCTTTAGAGTGCACACCGCTTGCAGAAGAGCATCGGCTCGGTCGGAAGGTGGAGAAGTTCTGAAGAATCGAGTTGGAGGACGAGAACTGAACTCTATCCTGTACCCGTGAGACAGAATGTCTCTCACCCAACGGTCTGTGACCTGTGGCAGCCAAATGTCGCCAAAGCGAGAGAGCCTGCCACCGACCGAGGATGCGGAGAGAGGAGGCCGAAAGTCATGAGGAAGCCGCCTTGGTAGCGGGTCTTCCGGCTGTCTTTTTTGGGCGTGACTGAGCCCGCCAAGAATCTGAGCTCCTCTGATCCTTTTGAGTCCTTTTGGACGAGGAAAATTGGGACCTGCCCGAGCCTTGAAAGGACCGAAACCCCGACTGTCCCCCCCTGTTGGGGTTTGTTTGGTTTGGGCTGGGGTAAGGATGAATCCTTACCCTTGGACTGTTTAATGATTTCGTCCAATCGCTCACCAAACAATCGGTCACCAGAAAATGGCAAACTGGTTAAGCACTTTTTGGAAGCAGAATCTGCCTTCCATTCCCTTAACCACAAGGTTCTGCGTAAAACCACGGAGTTGGCGGACGCCACTGCCGTACGGCTCGTAGAGTCCAGGACAGCATTAATCGCGTAAGACGCAAATGCAGACATTTGAGAGGTTAAGGATGCCACCTGCGGAGCAGATGTACGTGTGACCGTGTCAATCTGTGTAAGACCAGCTGAGATAGCTTGGAGTGCCCATACGGCTGCGAATGCTGGAGCAAACGACGCGCCGATAGCTTCATAGATGGATTTCAACCAGAGCTCCATCTGTCTGTCAGTGGCATCTTTAAGTGAAGCCCCATCTTCCACTGCAACTATGGATCTAGCCGCAAGCCTGCAGATTGGAGGATCCACCTTGGGACACTGGGTCCAGCCCTTGACCACGTCAGGGGGAAAGGGATAACGTGTATCCTTAAGCCGTTAGGAGAAAAGCTTATCTGGATAAGCGTGGTGTTTCTGGACTGCCTCTCTAAAGTCAGAGTGGTCCAGAAAGGTACTTAATTTACGCTTGGGATACCTGAAATGGAATTTCTCCTGCTGTGAAGCTGACTCCTCCACTGGAGGAGCTGGGGGAGAAATATCCAACATTCTATTGATGGACGCTATAAGATCATTCACTATGGCGTCACCATCTGGTGTATCCAAATTGAGAGCGGTCTCAGGATCAGAATCCTGATCAGCTACCTCCGCCTCATCATACAGAGAGTCGTCCTGCTGGGACCCTGACCAGTGTGATGAAGTCGAGGGCCGCTCATAGCGAGCTCGCTTAGGCTGTCTGGCACTGTCGTCCGTGTCCGAGCCTTCACCCTGGGATGCATGGGACACCCCCGGAGCCCGGAGCTGTTCCAACTGAGGGGGACCAGGGAGCAATGATTCAACAGTGCCCATGGCCTGAGTTACTGGTCTAGACTGCAAAGTTTCTAGAATTTCAGTCATAGTCACAGACAATCTATCAGCAAAAACTGCAAACTCCGTCCCCGTCACCTGGACAGTATTCACAGGTGGTTCTCCCTGGGTCACCTCTAGCAGAGGCCCCGGCCGAGCAGTTGCCACAGGGGCCGAGCACTGCACACAGTGGGGGTCAGTGGAACCTGCAGGTAGAGTAGCCTCACATGCGGTACAAGCAGCATAGAAAGCCTGTGCCTTGGCACCCTTGCTTTTTGCTGATGACATGCTGTTGTCTCCTCTGAGTAATCTAGGAGGGTATATAGCGAAGAATCACCAGCGACCGTACAGTGCAATGTATAGCATGCAAGCATAAAAATACAAATGTACACTTCGGCACTAGTGGGGTCAGCACCAGAGGTGCCGCTTACCGCCCGCTCAAACGCGGTGTGTGGTCGCCAGAATCCCGTGTCTGGGTCTCCCAGAACTTGTCTCCCCTCTCAAGCTCAGACTGCACACAGGAATGGCTGCCGGCGTTCTGTGAAGAGGGGCGGACCGTGGGCGTGCCTCAGACAAAGTGCGGGAAACTGGCGTCCCACTGTGCCCAGTGTGAGGGCTGGAGTATGTAAAGTAGACTCCAGCCCTCTGCGCTGATGTTCTGTATAGCGTCCCGCCCTTCCCCTGACTGGCAGGCCTGGGGGCGGGAACGAAACGAAACTAGGCCGCAAAAGCCGGGGACTCAAGTAATAAGCGCGGCCGTCATATATGCACGGCCAGCGCGGAAGTCCCCGGCGCACCACAAGTCCCAGCCGCGCCGCAGCGTAAACTGACAGCAGCGGCCGGCGCGGCAGTTCCCAATACATTAACTCACTCAGCAGAGCTGTAGTGAGTAGTGGCACAAGCGCGCAGCGCTGTTGTCCCCGGCGCACTAACACACCCAGCAATGCTGCAGTGTGTCTGCGCGCGGTCTGTACGGGGACACAGAGTACCTTGACGTAGCAGGGCCATGTCCCTGACGATACTCAGCTCCATATCCAGCAGATTCCCCAGCGGCTGTGGATGGAGCACGGTCTCAGTGCCTGGAGACCGGTAAAGAAGGGAATTTTGTTACTTACCGTAAATTCCTTTTCTTCTAGCTCTTATTGGGAGACCCAGACGATTGGGTGTATAGCACTGCCTCCGGAGGCCACACAAAGCAATTACACTAAAAAGTGTAAGGCCCCTCCCCTTCTGGCTATACACCCCCAGTGGGATCACTGGCTCACCAGTTTTAGTGCAAAAGCAAGAAGGAGGAAAGCCAATAACTGGTTTAAACAAATTCACTCCGAGTAACATCGGAGAACTGAAAACCGTTCAACATGAACAACATGTGTACCCGCAAACAAACCAAAAATCCCGAAGGACAACAGGGCGGGCGCTGGGTCTCCCAATAAGAGCTAGAAGAAAAGGAATTTACGGTAAGTAACAAAATTCCCTTCTTCTTCGGCGCTCTATTGGGAGACCCAGACGATTGGGACGTCCAAAAGCTGTCCCTGGGTGGGTAAAGAAATACCTCATGTTAGAGCTGCAAGACAGCCCTCCCCTACGGGGAGGCAACTGCCGCCTGCAGGACTCTTCTACCTAGGCTGGCGTCCGCCGAAGCATAGGTATGCACCTGATAATGTTTGGTGAAAGTGTGCAGACTCGACCAGGTAGCTGCCTGGCACACCTGTTGAGCCGTAGCCTGGTGTCGCAATGCCCAGGACGCACCCACGGCTCTGGTAGAATGGGCCTTCAGCCCTGATGGAACCGGAAGCCCAGCAGAACGGTAGGCTTCAAGAATTGGTTCTTTGATCCATCGAGCCAGGGTGGCCTTAGAAGCCTGCGACCCTTTGCGCTTACCAGCGACAAGGACAAAGAGTGCATCCGAACGGCGCAGGGGCGCTGTGCGGGAAATGTAGATTGAGTGCTCTCACCAGATCTAACAAATGTAAATCCTTCTCATACCGATGAACTGCATGAGGACAAAACGAAGGCAAAAAGATATCCTGATTAAGATGAAAAGAGGATACCACCTTCGGGAGAAACTCCTGAATGGGGCGCAGCACTACCTTGTCCTGGTGGAAGACCAGGAAGGGAGCCTTGGAAGACAACGCTGCTAGCTCAGACACTCTCCGAAGAGATGTGATCGCTACCAGAAAAGCCACTTTCTGTGAAAGTCTAGAAAGTGAAACCTCCTTCAGAGGCTCGAAGGGCGGCTTCTGGAGGGCAACTAGTACCCTGTTCAGATCCCATGGATCTAACGGCCACTTGTACGGGGGAACTATATGGCAAACCCCCTGTAGGAACGTGCGCACCTTAGAAAGTCGTGCTAGACGCTTCTGAAAAAAGACGGATAGCGCCGAGACTTGCCCTTTAAGGGAGCCGAGCGACAAACCTTTTTCTAACCCAGATTGGAGGAAAGAAAGAAGGGTAGGTAATGCAAATGGCCAGGGAGACACTCTCTGAGCAGAGCACCAGGATAAGAATATCCTCCACGTTCTGTGGTAGATCTTAGCAGACGTGGGCTTCCTAGCCTGTCTCATGGTGGCAACGACCCCTTGGGATAAGCCTGAAGACGCTAGGATCCAGGACTCAATGGCCACGCAGTCAGGTTGAGGGCCGCAGAATTCCGATGGAAAAACGGCCCTTGGGACAGTAAGTCTGGTCGGTCTGGTAGTGCCCACGGTTGGCCGACCGTGAGATGCCACAGATCCGGATACCACGCCCTCCTCGGCCAGTCTGGAGCGACGAGTATGACGCGGCTGCAGTCGGATCTGATCTTGCGTAGCACTCTGGGCAAGAGTGCCAGAGTTGGAAACACATAAGGGAGCCGGAACTGCGACCAATCTTGCACTAGGGCGTCTGCTGCTAGAGCTCTTTGATCGCGAGACCGTGCCATGAATGTTGGGACCTTGTTGTTGTGCCGGGACGCCATTAGGTCGACGTCCGGCCTTCCCCATCGGCGACAGATTTCCTGAAACACGTCCGGGTGAAGGGACCATTCCCCTGCGTCCATGCCCTGGCGACTGAGGAAGTCTGCTTCCCAGTTTTCTACGCCGGGGATGTGAACTGCGGATATGGTGGAGGCCGTGGCTTCCACCCACATCATAATGCGCCGGACTTCCTGGAAGGCTTGCCGACTGCGAGTCCCTCCTTGGTGATTGATGTATGCCACCGCTGTGGAGTTGTCCGATTGAATTCGGATCTGCTTCCCTTCCAGCCACTGCTGGAAGGCTAGTAGGGCAAGAAACACTGCTCTGATTTCCAGAACATTGATCTGAAGGGTGGACTCCTGCTGAGTCCACGTACCCTGAGCCCTGTGGTGGAAAAACACTGCTCCCCACCCCGACAGACTCGCGTCTGTCGTGACCACCGCCCAGGACGGTGGTAGGAAGGATCTTCCCTGTGATAATGAGGTGGACAGGAGCCACCACTGCAGAGAGTCCTTGGCCGTCTGGGAAAGGAAGACTTTCCTGTCCAGGGATGTCGACTTCCCGTCCCATTGGCGGAGAATGTCCCATTGAAGTGGACGCAGATGAAACTGCGCAAACGGAACCGCCTCTATTGCCGCCACCATCTTCCCGAGGAAGTGCATGAGGCGTCTTAAGGAGTGCGACTGACTTTGAAGGAGAGCCTGCACCCCTGTCTGTAGTGACCGCTGCTTGCTCAGCGGAAGCTTCACTATCGCTGAGAGAGTATGAAACTCCATGCCAAGATACGTTAGTGATTGGGTCGGTGACAGATTTGACTTTGGGAAGTTGATGATCCACCCGAACGCCTGGAGAGTCTCCAGTGCAAAATTCAGGCTGAGTTGGCATGCCTCCTGAGAGGGTGCCTTGACCAGTAGATCGTCCAAGTAAGGGATCACAGAGTGTCCGTGAGAGTGCAAGACTGCTACCACTGCTGCCATGATCTTGGTGAACACCCGGGGGGCTGTCGCCAGACCAAATGGCCGAGCCACGAACTGAAGATGTTCGTCTCCTATCACGAAGCGCAGAAAGCGTTGGTGTTCCGTAGCAATCGGCACGTGGAGATAAGCATCTTTGATGTCTATTGATGCTAGGAAATCTCCTTGGGACATTGAGGCAATGACTGAGCGGAGGGATTCCATCCGGAACCGCCTGGCGTTCACATGCTTGTTGAGCAGTTTTAGGTCCAGAACAGGACGGAAGGAGCCGTCCTTTTTTGGAACCACAAAGAGATTGGAGTAAAATCCTCGCCCCCGTTCTAGAGGGGGGACAGGGATCACGACTCCTTCTGCTCTTAGAGAGTCCACCGCCTGCTGCAGGGCATCTGCTCGGTTGGGGTGTGGGGAGGTTCTGAAGAACCGAAGTGGAGGCCGAGAACTGAACTCGATTCTGTACCCGCGAGACAAAATGTCTGTTACCCACCGGTCTTTGACCTGAGACAGCCAAATGTCGCAAAAGCGGGAGAGCCTGCCACCGACCGAGGATGCGGAGGGAGGAGGCCGAAAGTCATGAGGTAGCCGCCTTGGAAGCGGTTCCTCCATTTGCTTTCCTGGGGCGTGAGTGAGCCCGCCAGGAATCTGAGCTCCCTTGTCCTTTCTGAGTCCCTTTGGACGAGGAGAATTGGGGCTTGCCCGAGCCTCGAAAGGACCGAAACCTCGACTGCCACTTTTTCTGTTGAGGTTTACTTGCTCTGGGCTGTGGTAAGGAAGAGTCCTTACCCTTGGACTGTTTTATGATTTCAGCCAATGGCTCACCAAACAGTCTGTCTCTAGATAATGGCAAGCTGGTTAAGCATTTTTTGGAACCAGCATCTGCTTTCCAGTCCTTTAACCATAAGGCTCTGCGCAAAACCACAGAATTGGCGGCCGCCATAGAGGTACGGCTCGTAGATTCTAGGACAGCATTGATAGCATAAGTCGCAAACGCAGACATTTGCGAAGTTAGGGACGCCACCTGTGGCACTGCTGGATGTATGATAGCATCCACCTGTGCTAAACCAGCTGAAATAGCTTGGAGTGCCCACACGGCCGCGAATGCTGGAGCAAACGACGCGCCGATAGCTTCATAGACAGATTTCAACCAAAGGTCCATCTGTCTGTCGTTGGCATCTTTAAGTGAAGCGCCATCCTCTACTGCGACTATGGATCTAGCCGCAAGCTTGGAAATTGGGGGATCCACCTTTGGGCACTGGGTCCAGCGTTTGGCTACTTCAGAGGGAAAAGGATAACGGGTATCCTTAGAACGTTTAGAGAAACGCTTGTCTGGATGAGCGTCGTGCTTCTGGATTGATTCTCTGAAGTCAGAGTGGTCCAAAAAAGCACTTAATTTACGCTTGGGATAAAGGAAATGGAACTTCTCCTGCTGTGCAGCTGCCTCCTCTGCAGAAGGGGCTGGGGGAGAAATATCCAACAGTCTATTAATTGCCGATATAAGGTCATTAACCATGGCGTCACCCTCAGGGGCATCCAGATTGAGAGGGGCCTCAGGATTAGAATCCTGATCACCGTCCTCAGTCTCATCACAGAGAGATTCTTCTCGCTGAGACCCTGAGCAGTGTGATGACGTGGAGGGTCTTTCCCAGCGAGCTCGCTTAGGCTGCCTGGGACTGTCATCTGAGTCAGAGACTTCAGCTTGTGATGCTTGAGACCCCCTTGAAGTACGGATTAGTTCCAACTGAGGGGGACCAGAGAGCATAGCCACAGCAGTGTCCATGGTCTGAGGAACTGGCCTGGCCTGCAAGGTCTCCAGGATTTTTGTCATAGCCTCAGACATTTTATCAGCAAACACTGCAAAGTCTGTCCCCGTCACCGGGGCAGGGTTCACAGGCGTCTCTGCCTGGGCTACCACCACAATAGGCTCTGGCTGACGAAGTGCCACTGGGACTGAACATTGCACACAATGTGAATCATTGGAGCCTGCCGGTAGATCAGCCCCACATGCAGTACAAACAGTGCACACAGCCTGTGCCTTGGCAGCCTTGCGTTTTGCGGATGACATGTTGCTGCCTCCTCAGAGCAGTACAGGGTGTCCAGCCAAGAAGCGACCTACAGTGCAACTATATATATATATATATATATATGGTACCAAGACAAAAGTACACTATATATCACTGAGGCACTAGTGGGGCCAGCACTACTGTGCAGCTTACCGCCCGCTTAGGAGCGGTGTGTGGTCGCCAGAAATCCCTCTAGTCTGGGTCTCCCAGAGCCTGCTGCCTTTCCCCAGCCAGATCGCATGTGTAATGGCTGCCGGCGTCCTTGTGGAGAGGGGGGGCGGGCCCTGGGCGTACACCGACGAAGAGCGGGAAGCCTGCTTCCCACTGTGCCTAGTGAGAGGGCTGGAGCATGTAAATAAAGCTCCAGCCCTCGGCGCTGCCTATTGAGCAGCGTCTCTCCCCTACCCTGATTGACAGGGTGGGGGCGGGAACGAAGCGGCGCTAGGCCGCAGAAGCCGGGGGCTAAAGTTAGAAGCGCCGCCGCCGTAAAAGCGCGGTCGGCGCAAAGCCCCCGGCGCACCACAAGTCGCAGCTGCGCCGCCGCTCCAGGAGCGGTCGGCGCAGTAGTTCCCAATACACAACGTCACTCAGCAAAGCTGCAGTGACCTAACCCCCAGCGTACAGCGCCACTGTCCCCGGCGCACTACAACGCTCAGCAAGCCCTGAGAGTGTCCGTGCCTGCCGGGGACACAGAGTACCTGAAAGTTGCAGGGCCTTGTCCCTGAACGGCACTCCCGCTCCACATCCAGCAGGTTCTATGGGTCTGTGGATGGAGCCCGGCCCCAGGGCTTGGGGGCCGGCAAGATCCCACTTCCACAGAGCCCTCCAGGGGATGTGGAAGGAAAACAGCATGTGGGCTCCAGCCTCCGTACCAGCAATAGGTACCTCAACCTTACAAGCACCAACCGCGGGTGAGAAGGGAGCATGCTGGGGGCCCTATATGGGCCCTCTTTTCTTCCATCCGATAGAGCCAGCAGCTACTGCTGACTACAAACAGTGGAGCTATGCGTGGATGTCTGACCTCCTTCGCACAAAGCAGAAAACTGGTGAGCCAGTGATCCCACTGGGGGTGTATAGCCAGAAGGGGAGGGGCCTTACACTTTTTAGTGTAATTGCTTTGTGTGGCCTCCGGAGGCAGTGCTATACACCCAATCGTCTGGGTCTCCCAATAGAGCGCCGAAGAAATCCCACTTCACCCAGAGCCCTAAGGGGGATGGGGAAGGAAGCAGCATGTGGGCTCCAGCCTCCGTACCCGCAATGGGTACCTCAACCTTAACAAACACCGCCGACAAAAGTGGGGTGAGAAGGGAGCATGCTGGGGGCCCTAGTATGGGCCCTCTTTTCTTCCATCCGACATAGTCAGCAGCTGCTGCTGACTAAACAGTGGAGCTATGCGTGGATGTCTGACCTCCTTCGCACAAAGCATGAAAACTGAGGAGCCCGTGATCCCACGGGGGGTGTATAGGCAGAAGGGGAGGGGCCTTACACTTTTAAGTGTAATACTTTGTGTGGCCTCCGGAGGCAGTAGCTATACACCCAATTGTCTGGGTCTCCCAATGGAGCGACAAAGAAAGACAGAGCAGCTCCGGAACTGAGCATTTCCGGCTGCCTGCTCCCGGCACCGAGAACAGATGACTGGCGGGGACCGGCCGATCAGACATTGATGACCTATCCCAGGGATAGGCCATCAATATAACAGTAGTCTATGTGCGTGCATGTGCACACTGCAGAAATGTCCTGCACCAAATCTGCAAAATGTGTCAAAATACCTCGTGAAAAAGTGGATGAGGTTTTGGTGCGTTTTTTGAAGTTATTGAAGTAAACAGGTGAAAAAGTGAAGAAACACTGCTAAACCGGACCAATAACTGACATGTTGCAGATCAAACAAAAAATCTGCACCAAAACCATATGGGGGGGGGGGGGTGGGTAATCGCACCGTGTGCACAGCACATACAAAATCCCATAGACTTTCCTGGCTTCAGGAGAGGCATGCAGATTTTTAAAAAAAAAAAAAAAAAAGTGCATCAAAAACTGCAGCCCATGCACAGGGCCTTAATCAGACAAGGAGATGTCTCGTGTGCGATGCGGTATATAGAGAATGTGTCCCGGTGTGCAGTGCGATAGAAGGGGGAAAAAAAAAAAACATGGGGGAAAAAAAATAGCATGGGGGAAAAAAATAGCATGGAGGGAAAAAAATAGCATGGGGGGGGGAAAAGCATGGGGGGGGAAAAGCATGGGGGGGGGAAGCATGGGGGGGGAAAGCATGGGGGGGGGAAAGCATGGGGGGGGAAAGCATGGGGGGGGGAAAGCATGGGGGGGGAAAAGCATGGGGGGGAAAAAGCATGGGGGGGAAAGCATGGGGGGGAAAGCATGGGGGGGGAAAGCATGGGGGGGGAAAGCATGGGGGGGGAAAGCATGGGGGGGGAAAGCATGGGGGGGGAAAGCATGGGGGGGGAAAGCATGGGGGGGGAAAGCATGGGGGGGGAAAGCATGGGGGGGAAAGCATGGGGGGGAAAGCATGGGGGGGGGGAAAGCATGGGGGGGAAAAAAGCATGGGGGGAAAAAAAAAGCATGGGGGGAAAAAAAAGCATGGGGGGAAAAAAAAGCATGGGGGGAAAAAAAAGCATGGGGGGAAAAAAAAGCATGGGGGGAAAAAAAAGCATGGGGGGAAAAAAAAAGCATGGGGGAAAAAAAAGCATGGGGAAAAAAAAAAGCATGGGGACAAAAAAAAGCATGGGGGAAAAAAAAAAAAGCATGGGGGGGAAAGCATGGGGGAAAAAAAAAACATAGTAGGCGGCCATACTGGTCAGATTTATCAGTACGAACAGTGATCAATAACCTGTGAGCGTCGTCTTTTTCTTGTCCTTCTGCGTCTTTGCTTTCGCCGCCGTCAGGCAAACCATTAGTTGTCATGGGACTTGAAACCGATATCTTCGGCCGACTCAGTGGTCTCGGGGTCCCTGGACCATTAACGTTCGATCTGAAAGACAGAATATATTGATTCATTTATACGAAGAGACTGAAAAGCAGATTGTGTTAGTCGTCACAGAAACGACAAGCAATTAGGGGGTCTCCACTTTGGCAAAGCTCCCATAGCGAGAGCCCGCCAGCGTCGACACGTCCGGATGATACATACCTGTCAGTGTAACTCTGGGAGTTTCCTGGAAACATCACACCATTCATTCGGTTTATGCTACTGGAATTGTTTTTCCTATAAAGAAAATAAAATCAAGATTTAAAAAATTCGAAGCGGACGGTGAAAACGATCCCGATGTCTAATCTATACAACATAACTGGGTGTCCCCTTTCCAAGTCTCCTGTGGCCACCCATAGGACCTGCTGCACAGCGAGGTGCTGCAAAAGCAAAAAGGGCAGAGCTACACTGGTGCCCTCGCCCCTTCATTCTCAGGATTGCAGCGGTTACGGGGGTCGGCATCTCTTACCAGAAAGTGACGGAATAAAATAACTCTATAAGCACCAAAGGGATTAACCCATTATTACAGCTACCGTATATACTCTAGTATAAGCCGACCTAAGTATAAGCTGAGGCACCCAAGTTTACCCCAAAAAAAGTGGGATAACTTATTGATTCGAGTATAAGACTCAGATAAGACGCACCCCAAATTCAAAGAAGGAAAATTGGGAAAAATATTTTTTTAACGCTCAAGTGGTGGTCCGTCTTAGAATCCTAGGGTCTTCTATTAATTAGCTCAGGAGGCTGGGCCAGCGATGCTGCGGGCTCAGGAGGGTTAAAGGACGGAAGGTCGGCAATACTTATGGCTCAGGGGGGTTGGCGATACTTGGGGTTGGGGGGGAGGGGGGTCATAGCAGGCGCCATTGTCAAACCTGCTGGCGGGCTCTGTTGACCTGGCCGGCGGTCGACGCAACAGACTTCAAGAAAACGGCTGCAGAAGCGGCATGTGCGCAGACTGAGATCTCAACTCGCTGAGATCTTAGTCTGCGCATACACCGCTATTGCGCCCATTTTCTTGTAGTCAATCGCGTCAAACCACTGGTGGGCTTCGTTGAGCCGGCCAGTGGTTGACAGAGCCCGCCAGCAGGTTCAGTGGTGCACGCTACAACACCCCTTAGCCTCCAGTATTGCCAACCCCCCTGTGCCGCAACAGCCCCAAGACACAATATCGATGCCCCTCCATCCTGTGACCCCCGCTCGACGCCGCGCCAACTCATAAGCTTTACCTTAATTATAAGACGCACCCCACTTCCCCCCCTAGTTTTTTGGGGAAAAATGCGTCTTACAATCTCGAAGTGGGACCCTCACTCGAATATAAGCCGAGGGGGACTGGACTTTTTCAGCATAAAAACATGTGCTAAAAAACGCGACTTATACACGAGCATATACAGTAAGAGGTTTTTAAAAAACATATCTCAGCCCCCCTGTAAATATCAGTCACTGCACATACAGAGCTCGATTACAGTTTTAATACTATGCACTTACTCAGAAGAAGGGTATACACAGCTTACAACCATGACGTTCTGCAAAAAGGAAAAAAAAAAAAAACCTGTTACATGTATGGAATACGTCACCTTTTGTAATGGGGTCTAAGCTCCGGCTATGAGATGCTCCATGTGCAGCTTCTACATAGGTAGCAATGTCGGGGAGCTCAGATTGTATCCCCCAGATTGTATCTGACCCCTGT
>NC_134360.1:33114640-33117140 GCF_048569485.1 Anomaloglossus baeobatrachus | reverse complement strand
ATAACTCCAGAGACCTGTGCCGGCCTGATCAGGTCTTATAAAAGACGATTATTAGCTGTAATTGCAAACAAGGGTTATTCCACAAAATATTAAACCTAGGGGTTGAATAATAATTGACCCACACTTTTATGTTGAAAATGTATTAAAATTTAACTGAGCAACATAACTTGTTGGTTTGTAAGATTTATGCATCTGTTAATAAATCCTGCTCTTGTTTGAAGTTTGCAGGCTCTAACTTATTTGCATCTTATCAAACCTGCTAAATCTGCAGGGGGTTGAATACTACTTGTAGGCGCTATATTATATACATATATATACATATACATATACATATACATATATATATATACATACATACATATAAAATTTCCCGCTCTTGGAGTGCCAGGTTATATATATACGTCTGATGTGGGGCTGGACCCATCTTGTGTAACCACGGGCCAGGAGTGCCATGTTGCATTCATCAATCACAGGTTTCTTGACCCGAACTGGACCGACTTGTATGGGCCTATGAGGCTGTTGGGTTTGTGTCTGGAAAGCTGCAGCAGATCCGGATGCATGAACGCAGACTAAGGCCGCTTTCACACTGCGTTCCGATCTCCGGTAAGTGATCCATCCAAACCCCATGCAAAACGGGTTTTGGATGTATGCGCCGACTGGGCCATTGACTATAATGGTGCAGATAGGAGTCACCGTGGGCGCTGTTGTGCACAGTTTTCCGTAGGTGGACGCCCAAACGCAGTCTACCACGTCCCGGTGTCCGCCTCCAGAAAGTGGTGAGAACAGAGCACATGGTGACTACATCTGCACCTTTATAGTTAATGGCCCCATCGGTGCATATACATCCGAATCCCGTTTTGCGGGGGACACGGACAAAAGCCCCGACGGGACCAGTGAACAGAGATCGGAACGCAGTGTGAAAACAGCCTAAGATCAGTGCTGCACAGTGAGCAGGTCTGCTGCTCCTTGTCTGAACAGATCCATCAGTACTAGAGACGGTGGCTGATAGATTCCCCCCCCCGTCCCCATTTAGGCTCTGTTCACACTAGAAAAAGGATTTTTCTCAAATTTCTTGAGTCTGAAAGATTAGCGCACTTGCGGTCACAAATCGCACAAATAACCGCATGCGTTTTTACCGTGTTTTTTCGGGAGGTTGGTCCCTACGTTCTTTTACCATTATCTATGGCAAAAACCGCAGGTGCCTGCAGAAAAGAAGTGACTGCTCATTCTTTTTCTCAAAAAATTCCACAGAATGTTCTTGAGAAAAAAAAACGCAGTGTGCGCACAGCTATTTTTTTTTTGTTTTCCATAGGTTTTGCTGGGGAATGTCTGCAGAAAGGTTACAACAATTTGCTCAAGAAATTTCTGCAGCAAAAAAAAAAAAAAAAAAAAAAAACGCGGGTAAAAACGCAGTGTGCGCACAGGGCCTTAAGCTAAAAATGTTGGGTTATGTTCACACAGCTTTTTTTTAAAGAAGCAGAAACCAAATCAAAATTCATGTTTTTTGAAGGGTTTCTGCCACCCCATCCCCAACAAAAAAAAAAAAAAAAAAAAAAAAAATCAAAAACCTCTGTCATACCCTTGGGGGGGGTATACAGGCGCTGCTACCTTCTGCATGAAGCGGTGCCTATGACGTGTGTGTGTGTGTGTGTGTGTGTGTGTGTATGTATGTGTATGTATGTGTGTGTGTATGTATGTGTATGTATGTGTGTGTGTATGTATGTGTATGTGTATGTGTATGTGTATGTATGTGTGTGTGTGTGTATGTGTGTGTGTGTGTGTGTGTGTGTGTGTGTGTGTGTGTGTGTGTGTGTGTGTGTGTGTGTGTGTGTGTGTGTGTGTGTGTGTGTGTGTGTGTGTGTGTGTGTGTGTGTGTGTGTGTGTGTATGTGTATGTGTGTGTGTATGTGTATGTGTGTGTGTGTGTGTGTGTGTGTGTGTGTGTGTGTGTATGTGTGTGTGTGTGTATGTATGTGTGTGTGTGTGTGTGTTATGTGTGTGTGTATGTATGTGTGTGTGTGTGTGTATGTATGTGTGTGTATGTATGTGTGTGTGTGTGTGTGTGTGTATGTATGTGTGTGTGTATGTATGTATGTGTGTATGTATGTGTGTGTATGTGTGTATGTCTGTGTATCTGCTAAAGGAATTTGCACCGGCGCATTTGCAATAACGAAATTTTGCACAGACGCCTCATGTGACCCAGGGAACGTCCACGACTATGTTTTGACAGTAAAATTTAACCCGAGCTTTACAGTTACTCTCTAAACGTCCTGTCACCATTAAAGTCAATGGAGATAGGAGCTACAGGTTAATAGCAGCTGTGATTGGTTGCTATAGGAACAAAGAAAAATTGTTAGTATAAGAAGCTTATGTGTGAGGTAATAAGATGTCAGGTGGGGAGACGGAAAGAGAGAAACAGAGGAGGAGGAGGAGGAGGGGGGGGGGGAGGGCAGGCGGAGGAGAGGAGGGGGGGGGGAAGGGCAGGCGGAGGAGAGGGGGGG
>NC_134360.1:33020952-33114440 GCF_048569485.1 Anomaloglossus baeobatrachus | reverse complement strand
GGAGAGCGGTCTCTACCCACGAGGGCTCACAGTCTACAGGGGATGGGTGAGGATACAGGAGGAGAGAGAACCCTGCCCACGAGGGCTCACAGTCTACAGGGGATGGGTGAGGGTACAGGAGGAGAGAGGACCCTGCCCGCGAGGGCTCACAGTCTACAGGGAATGGGTGAGGATACAGGAGGAGAGAGAGGACCCTGCCCGTGAGGGCTCACAGTCTACAGGTAATGGGTGAGGGTACAGGAGGAGAGAGGAGCCTGCCCGCGAGGGCTCACAGTCTACAGGGGATGGGTGAGGATACAGGAGGAGAGAGAGGACCCTGCCCGTAAGGGCTCACAGTCTACAGGTAATGGGTGAGGGTACAGGAGGAGAGAGGAGCCTGCCCGCGAGGGCTCACAGTCTACAGGGAATGGGTGAGGATACAGGAGGAGAGAGAGGACCCTGCCCGTGAGGGCTCACAGTCTACAGGTAATGGGTGAGGGTACAGGAGGAGAGAGGAGCCTGCCGCGAGGGCTCACAGTCTACAGGGAATGGGTGAGGATACAGGAGGAGAGAGAGGACCCTGCCCGTAAGGGCTCACAGTCTACAGGTAATGGGTGAGGGTACAGGAGGAGAGAGGAGCCTGCCCGCGAGGGCTCACAGTCTACAGGGGAATGGGTGAGGATACAGGAGGAGAGAGGACCCTGCCCAGCGAGCGCTCACAGTCTACAGGGGATGGGTGAGGATACAGTAGATATATAACACCTATATCTATCTATATAGCGTGGCTCACACCGTGAGAACCATGATGTGAGGTTCAGGACTTGTACCGAAAAAGTAACTTCTGCTGCACACAGAAGATGCCGATCGCTGCACGATGGTGACCGGGAAGTGTTTAATAAATGCACTGTGCACATAAATAAACATAAGAAGGTATACAATAAAAGTCACCGGAGTGCGACTGTCCCTCGAATTACAAGAATCAATCCAATGTGATTTGCAGCAATCCAGATGCTACGTTTTGGTTTTTTTCCCCCTAGTTACAAACGAAACAGAAGCCGCTGAAGGTTGTGACAGCAAAAAGCTGGATTGTGCTGGTCCTGCTGGGAGGGGGTGGGGGGCAGGATCCCTGGAAATACTGCAGACAACCATTATCCGACCGGCTCGCATAATGCCCTTGTCTCCAGAACACAGAGCACGCTCTCAATCACACCCTGCTCCGGCTGCACGGCACACCCTGCTCCGTGCCCTGCATCATTCCCCTACCAGCCCTGGGGCAAGACACTGGCGGCATGGGGCACGTTAGGGACGACGTGCCAACCCGTGCAGGGCAGACGGGAACGACTGAACCTAAGATACAGCACGGAGGTGCCGCGATCCAAACAATGAAAAAGAAAAGGAAAAAACTTTTACAAAACTAATTTCAGGATGAGGAATGGAAACACCAGAAATCAGTTGGCAAATGATAAAAAAAATCCTAAAGCCGAAAACAAAATTTGATCTGTCCAGCATAAAAAATAAAGGTCGGGTCAACTTCTTGCGTCAAATCGAACCGCATTCACCAGAGCGCACCAGTTACCGCAATGCCACCTCTGATTAGGTAAAACTTATCGTTCGGTCGGGGTCCGACCACTAGAAACGGGGTACAGTTATTCTGGCGTTGGCATGGAGCATCAGTGCACACGCTCAACCGTTACTCCATTCATTCATTCTTTTTTCAGCAGCCTGCTGCCCCGACCTGCGAAGCCGCTGCCCCCACCTGCGAAGCCGCTGCCCCCACCTGCGAAACCGCTGCCCCCACCTGCGAAACCGCTGCCCCCACCTGCGAAACCGCTGCCCCCACCTGCGAAACCGCTGCCCCCACCTGCGAAACCGCTGCCCCCACCTGCGAAACCGCTGCCCCCACCTGCGAAACCGCTGCCCCCACCTGCGAAACCGCTGCCCCCACCTGCGAAACCGCTGCTCCATCCTATCAGGGATAATAGTGCCTCGTTCCCTGTGGTCGGACCCCCACCAATCTATGACCATCCCCTGCGATTCTGTGGATAGCCGAAAACTTATTTTAACTGGACAACCCCTTTACAATAAAATATGGATGGCTTTCCTACAAAAAACAGAATTTAATGAACAATGACTAGCAGTCTGATGACAGCGCCACCGTCTGGAAAAAACAAGTCAGATTAAATTTAACATTTCAGACAATTTTTCAACCAAATCAACATGGAGTGTCACCGGTAAGAATACAGGGAGCCAAGAGAGCAGCGACACAGACGGGCGGAGGCGCACCACGAAAAACTAATATATGCCGGATATTGCTCTGACGGGTGTAACAGTAACTTCTTACATTCACTTAGTGTCAACCCTGAAGAAATGAAATAAAACTTGAGGCAGCCATCCTGCAGAGATGTCTGTGACCGTCCCGTCACCTGAATGCGGCCTACAGAAGCCATGTGCCCCTACACTCCAGTCACCCCTCTGTAGACACGAGCTCATTCCCCCGCATAATACCCGAGCTCGCGTCCTCCCCCATACTCCACATGCTTGAGACCCTGTAACTTCAGCACTCACGTTCCTCCACTAGCTCGTCCCTGTACTCACAGCCTACACTCACTCACCTCTACCCTGGAAGCCGCTATAGCTACGTTATCATGGCCTCCATGAACGTATCCCCCTTACCTTAGTAGCTTCAGTGCTCAAGTTGCCATAATCATAAACTCGGTGCCGACCTCCCCTGGACCTCCGCGCTCACCTCCCTTGGACCCAGTTGCCTTCGCACTCGCCTCTCCATCATTCCCGAACCTCGGTGCTTGCCTCTCACGGTCTTACGCGCTCACTTCGTCATCTCTCCCAGACCTCAGCGCTCGCTTTGTCGCATCTACCGAACCTCGTTGCCTCCACACTCGCCTGCCCCAGACCTCAGCGCTTGCCTCCTCTGGTCCTCGCTACCACTCCTGGACCTCCACGCTCGCCTCCTATGGACCACGTGGCCACCAAACTCGCCTCTGCCGAGCTCTTGTCGCCTTCATGCGCGAATCACCCGCACCTAGTCGCCTCCGTGCGCGCCTCCCCTCACCTCGTCACCTTCTTGCGCACCTCCCCCTCACTTCGTCACCTTCTTGCGCACCTCCCTGCACCTCATCACCTTCCTGCTCGCCTCCCCCGCATCTCGTCACCTTCCTGCTCGCCTCCCCCGCATCTCGTCACCTTCCTGCTCGCCTCCCCCGCATCTCGTCGCCTCCGTGCTCACCACTCCCCCACCTCGTCGCCTCCATGCTTGCCTCCCCTGCACCTCGTCACCTCTGTCCTCTGTCCTCACATGCCGCAGACCCAGTCACCTCTGGGCTCTCCTTTCCCAGACCCCATCGCCTCTGCGCTTGCCTGCTCTAGACTTCCAACTCACCTGCCCCAGACCTCTGCGTTCACCTCTCCTGGGCCTCGCCACCACTGCCAGACCTCCTCGCTCGCCCCTCCCGGACCTAGAGGCCTCCGCGCTCACCACTCCAAGACCTTCGCGCTCGCTTCCCCTGGGCCTAGCCGCCTCCCCAAGGCCTCATCGCCACCACGCTTGTCACTCCCAGATCTCGTCGACTCCCTCAGACCTAGCTGCCTCCACGCTCGCCTCCCACAGTTCTCAGCCTCCCCCAGACGCTGTCGCCTCTCCGATCGCCTACGTCTGCCTGTGGCCTTGCAACCACTCCCAGACCTCCACGCTCGCCTCCCCAGTGTCTGGCCGCATTCCACGCTCGCCTCTTCAGAGACCCATCGCATCTGCACTTGCCTGTCCTGGACCACCATCACATCTGTGCTCGCATGCCCAGGACGTCCGCGTTCACCTCTTCTGGACTTCGCCACCACTGCCAGACCTACGCACTTGCCTCTCGCACACCTCCGCTCTCGCCTCACCACCTCTCCCGGCATCACCCGGACCTAGCCGCCTCCACGCACGCCTCCTCCCAGACCTAGTCACCTTTGCGCTCGCCTCTCCTGGACCAAGTCGCCTTCGCGCACGCCTCTCCAAGACCTAGTCGCCTCTGCGCTCACCACTCCCAGACCTCAGCTCCCGCCTCCCCCGAATCTCCGCACTCCTTTCCCAGGCTTTGCCACAACTACCAGACCTCCACGCTCGCCTCCCCCCAGACCCCGTCGCCTCTGCACTCGCTTTCCCCAGACCCCCGTACCTCCACACTCACCTTCCCCATGGCTAGCCTCCTCCACGCTCGACTCTCCCGGACCCCATCGCCCCTGCGCTTGCCTGCCCTGGACCACTATCATTTCTGCGCTCACATGCCCCGGAGCTCCACGTTCACCTCTCTTGGGCCTCGCCACCACTGCCAGACCCTCCGTACTTGCCTCTTCTACACCACCGCTCTCACCTTGCTGCCTCTGCCGAATCTCTGCGCTTGCCTCTCCCGGGCATGACCCGGACCCAGTCGCCTCCGCACTCACCTCCCCTAGACCCTGTCGCCTTTGTACTCACATCCCCCAGATATCATAGCCTCTGCGTTCACCTCCCCCGCGCTCATCTCTCCCGCATCTCGTGTTCGCCTCCTCCGCATCTCATAACCTTTGCATTCGCCTCCCCCACGCTCATCTCGCCCGGATCTCATAGCCTCTGCGTTTGCCTCCCCCGGATCTCGTAGCCTCTGCTTTCACCTCCCCACGCTCGTCTGTCCCGGATCTCGTAGCCTCCACGCTCGCCTCTCCCGAATCTCGTAGCCTCCTTGTTAGTCTCTCCCAGATCTTGTAGCCTCCGTGTTAGTCTCCTCTGCGCTTGTCTCTCCAGGATGTTGTAACCTCCGCGCTTGTCTCACCCAGATTTTGTAGTCTCCGTGTTCGCCTCCCCCGTGCTCGTCCCTCCCAGATCTTGTAGCCTCCGCCTTTCCCGCGCTCGTCTCTCCCGGATTTTGTAGCCTCCGCCTCCCCCGCGCTCGTCTCTCCCGGATTTTGTAGCCTCCGCCTCCCCCGCGCTCGTCTCTCCCGGATTTTGTAGCCTCCGCCTCCCCCGCGCTCGTCTCTCCCGGATTTTGTAGCCTCCGCCTCCCCCGCGCTCGTCTCTCCCGGATTTTGTAGCCTCCGCCTCCCCCGCGCTCGTCTCTCCGGATTTTGTAGCCTCCGCCTCCCCCGCGCTCGTCTCTCCCGGATTTTGTAGCCTCCGCCTCCCCCGCGCTCGTCTCTCCCGGATTTTGTAGCCTCCGCCTCCCCCGCGCTCGTCTCTCCCGGATTTTGTAGCCTCCGCCTCCCCCGCGCTCGTCTCTCCCGGATTTTGTAGCCTCCGCCTCCCCCGCGCTCGTCTCTCCCGGATTTTGTAGCCTCCGCCTCCCCCGCGCTCGTCTCTCCCGGATTTTGTAGCCTCCGCCTCCCCCGCGCTCGTCTCTCCCGGATTTTGTAGCCTCCGCCTCCCCCGCGCTCGTCTCTCCCGGATTTTGTAGCCTCCGCCTCCCCCGCGCTCGTCTCTCCCGGATTTTGTAGCCTCCGCCTCCCCCGCGCTCGTCTCTCCCGAATCTTGTAGCCTTCGCCTCCCCCGCGCTCGTCTCTCCCGAATCTTGTAGCCTTCGCCTCCCCCGCGCTCGTCTCTCCCGAATCTTGTAGCCTTCGCCTCCCCCGCGCTCGTCTCTCCCGGATTTTGTAGCCTCCGCCTCCCCCGCGCTCGTCTCTCCCGAATCTTGTAGCCTTCGCCTCCCCCGCGCTCGTCTCTCCCGAATCTTGTAGCCTTCGCCTCCCCCGCGCTCGTCTCTCCCGAATCTTGTAGCCTTCGCCTCCCCCGCACTCGTCTCTCCCGAATCTTGTAGCCTTCGCCTCCCCCGCGCTCGTCTCTCCCGAATCTTGTAGCCTTCGCCTCCCTCGCGCTCGTCTCTCCCGAATCTTGTAGCCTTCGCCTCCCCCGCGCTCGTCTCTCCCGAATCTTGTAGCCTTCGCCTCCCCCGCGCTCGTCTCTCCCGAATCTTGTAGCCTTCGCTTCCCCCGCGCTCGTCTCTCCCGAATCTTGTAGCCTCCGCCTCCCCCGCGCTCGTCTCTCCCGAATCTTGTAGCCTCCGCCTCCCCCGCGCTCGTCTCTCCCGGATCTTGTAGCCTCCGCCTCCCCCGCACTCGTCTCTCCCGGATCTTGTAGCCTTCGCCTCCCCCGCGCTCGTCTCTCCCGAATCTTGTAGCCTTCGCCTCCCCCGCACTCGTCTCTCCGAATCTTGTAGCCTTCTCCCTAGAATCTCTTGGCCTCTACGCTCGCCTCCCCCGAATCTCGTAGCCTGCGCGTTCGCCTCCCCCGGATCTCATAGCCTCCATGCTCGCCTCCCCCGGACCTCATAGCCTCCGCGCTCGTCTCCCCCCGGACCTCATAGCCTCCGTGCTTGCCTCCCCTAGATCTTGTAGCCTTCGTGTTTGCCCCTGGACCTCCCAGCCTTACCTTCTTGCCCCCCATTACACACCCTGCACCCCACAGTCCCCCACTTTCCAGCACTAGTCCCCACCACCCTTCTACAACAGTCAAGAGTCTGAAGAACAACATTGACCTTTTAGAGCCTCCTGGAGCCGGTCGACGTCCATGGCCGGAAGAGGGGTTGTCGCACACCGGCTGCCTCCCGAGCCTCCGACCACACTTTCACCTCCAGAACCAGGAGACCCCAACCCTTTCAGCCCGGTTTGGGGCCCCCTGTTCTGCTTGTGACAGGAATCCGAGATCAGCAGCTGCGGTCACCGGTATCAGTCTCAACGGCAGCGGCGGAAGCAGCTTCGGGAACGAGGAGCAAAAGCTGTCGTTCAATATGGCGCTCGTGACGTCACCGGGGCCGCGCAAAGGAGGAGGAAGCAGCGGAAGCGCGCTTCTCCACAGGGAGCGTCGCGGACACGAGCACGTCAGGAGACAGGGTTGCGCGCGTAACAACAGAGTGAAAGGAGGGGAATCCCAGAGTGCTCGCTGATTGGTGAGTTCTTCAGGCCGGCTTCGTCAGGATTGGTGGGTTTTAAAATGACGTCATGAATGATTGAGTGGTTGGTGATACTTTTTTTTTTTTTCTTGTTTCTACCACCGGTTGTCAGTGCTAGTTACAAGTGTATGGTGCCAGCCGTGGTGGGAGTACCACAACACCCAGCATGTCCTACAATCACCAGCTAATGTACGAACTCTGTGAATACTTGTGCACTTATGAAACGCAGAGAAAAAAAAAGCTGAATGTGTTGCCCATAGTAACAAATCACCGTGCAACTTTCAGTTCGTATACTGCCGACCAATCATAGCTCAGCTTTCATTTTGTATACTACCGACCAATCATAGCCCATCTTTCATTTCTTGTACTGGGTGCCGACCAATCATAGCTCAGTTTTCATTCCGTGTAGGATCGACCAATGTTAGCCCAGTTTTCATTTTGTATAGTGTGTGCCGACCAATCATAGCCCAGCTTTAATTTCGTGTACTGCTGACCAATCATAGCTCAGCTTTTATATAATATACTGCTAACCAATGACAGTCCAGCTTTCACTTCATATACTGCGTGCCGACCAATCATAGTTCAGCTTTCATTCCATGTGCTGCAGTGTTGACTCATCATAGCCCAGCTTTCATTTTGTATACTACCAACCAAACATAGCTCAGCTTTTATTTTGTGTACTGCTGCCAATCATAGCCCAGCTTTCATTTTGTATACTGCCAATCAATCACAGCTCAGCTTTTATTTCTTGTACTGCGTGCTGACCAATCATAGCTCAGATTTCATTCCGTATACTACCGACCAGCTTTCATTTAGTGTACTGTAGACCAATCATAGCTTAGATTTCATTATGTATACTGCCGACCAATCAGAGCCCAGCTTTCATTTTGTATACTGCATGTTGACCAATCATAGCCCAGCTTTCATTTTGTATACTGCGTGCTGACCAATCATAGCCCAGCTTTCATTTTGTATACTGCTAACTAATGACAGTCCAGCTTTCATTTCCTATAGTGCCCTGGTAAACTGAAAGGTGGACTGTGATTGGTTGCTATGGGCAACAAAGACAGTTTTGCTTGTAGTCAATCATGCCTCATATTTCCAGCGTGGGGCTGTTTTTCACTTTAAAGCCAGAGTCACACTTGCGAGTGACTCTCATGAGTCTCGCATCACATCACCCAGCACAGCCTGACACTCTCTGGAGAGGAGTATTTCAGCTCCATAGAAATACATGCAGCCCTCAGGAGAGTGTGCAGCTGTGCTGGGTGACGTGATGCGAGACTCATGAGATTCACTCACAAGTGTGACTCTGGCCTAATACTCAAAGGGTCTCCAAATCATAGTAAACGGGTGAGGGAGCCAGTTAGGAGGCACTTCTTTCCAAACCTTATGCAGAACACAGGAATATACAGTGCTGGCCAAAAGTATTGGCACCCCTGCAATTCTGTCAGATAATACTCAGTTTCTTCCTGAAAATAATTGCAATCACAAATTCTTTGGTATTATTATCTTCATTTATTTTGCTTGCAATGAAAAAACACAAAAGAGAATGAAACAAAAATCAAATCATTGATCATTTCACACAAAACTCCCAAAAATGGGCCAGACAAAAGTATTGGCACCCTTAGCCTAATACTTGGTTGCACAACCTTTAGCAAAAATAACTGCGCACAACCGCTTCCGGTAACCATCAATGAGTTTCTTACAATGCTCTGCTGGAATTTTAGACCATTCTTCTTTGGCAAACTGCTCCAGGTCCCTGAGATGTGAAGGTGCCTTCTCCAAACTGCCATTGTGAGATCTCTCCACAGGTGTTCTATGGGGTTCAGGTCTGGACTCATTGCTGGCCACTTTAGCAGTCTCCAGTGCTTTCTATCAAACCATTTTCTAGTGCTTTTTGAAGTGTGTTTTGGGTCATTGTCCTGCTGGAAGACCCATGACCTCTGAGGAAGACCCAGCTTTCTCACACTGGGCCCTACATTATGCTGCAAAATTTGTTGGTAGTCTTCAGACTTCATAATGCCATGCACACGGTCAAGCAGTCCAGTGCCAGAGGCAGCAAAGCAACCCCAAAACATCAGGGAACCTCCGCCATGTTTGACTGTAGGGACCGTGTTCTTTTCTTTGAATGCCTCTTTTTTTTCCCTGTAAACTCTATGTTGATGGCTTTTCCCAAAAAGCTCTACTTTTGGCTCATCTGACCAGAGAACATTCTTCCAAAACGTTTTTAGGCTTTCTCTGGTAAGTTTTGGCAAACTCCAGCCTGGCTTTCTTATGTCTCGGGGTAAGAAGTGGGGTCTTCCTGGGTATCCTACCATACAGTCCCTTTTCATTCAGACGCCGACGGATAGTACGGGGTGACACTGTTGTACCCTCGGACTGCAGGGCAGCTTGAACTTGTTTGGATGTTAGTCGAGGTTCTTTATCCACCATCCGCACAATCTTGCGTTGAAATCTCTCGTCAATTTTTCTTTTCCTTCCACATCTAGGGAGGTTAGCCACAGCGCCATGGGCTTTACACTTCCTGATGACACTGCGCACCGTAGACACAGGAACTTTCAGGTGTTTGGAGATGGACTTGTAGCCTTGAGATTGCTCATGCTTCCTCACAATTTGGATCCTCAAGTCCTCAGACAGTTCTTTGGTCTTCTTTCTTTTCTCCATGCTCAATGTGGTGCACACAAGGACACAGGACAGAGGTGGAGGCAACTTTAATCCATGTCACCTGCTGCAAGTGTGATTTAGTTATTGCCAGCACCTGTTAGGTGCCACAGGTAAGTTACAGGGGCTGTTAATTACACAAATTACAGAAGCATCACAGGATTTTTCAAACAGTGCCAATACTTTTGTCCACCCCCTTTTTATGTTTGGTGTGGAATTATATCCAATTTGGCTTTATGACAATTTTTTTTTTTCATTGAAGACAAATTAAATGAAGATAATAATATCAAAGAATTTGTGATTGCAATCATTTTCAAGAAGAAACTGAATATTATCTGACAGAATTGCAGGGGTGCCAATACTTTTGGCCAGCACTGTATGTATGCTGCGTTTTTCACCACTTTTGCCCTCCACAGACTCAATCTCTAATTTCTAGTTGTCTCTGAGCTGGTGGGTGCGGTCTCCCATATGCAGACATGAGGGACTCCTGCTCTCTATGTAGCACATTGTTAGCGAGGTCACCATTTTCTGTCTTTTTACTCCTTTTTGTACTCTTTCAGCTAATGATGTGCTTCATTAGAGCATTTCTTGGCGAAACATCCGGAATATTATCTTTTGAGACATTGTGATTTGAGATCATATTTCTGAGTTTCTTGAGCTCTATTCTGCAGGCATGGATGGTTACGTGGGATTATCTTGTAAGCTAAAATATTACATTTACCAAAATCACCAATAAAATTTTGCGCTTTTTTTCCATTTTGCACCAGTGCATTGTGAAATCAGCTACAGGACTCTGTTGTTATATAACTTTGGGTACCACAAAATATGGAGAACCCCCGTATACTTACATCTGACCCCTGTGTGTGTTGTTCTCTCCGATTGCAGCCACTCCCTATTTACAAGGAAAAGCCTGCTGTAACACACTGAGCATGGAGGACATTATACGTCAGTACTGAGCAGTGTAGCTGTGAATACTGCACCAGGGTGAGAAAAACACTTACTAGAAAGCAGCACAAGTCAAGCGTCTGTCTTTGTGCTTCTTTCTTTTTTTTAATTTGCATATTTCTCTTCCTTATCTAAAAAAAAGAGTAAAAAGTTTGAACAGCCTGATACTTTCTCCAAATTTGTCCTTTACCATCAAAGCACCAGCACAGTGCCCCTTTATTCTCCAAATCGGTGGGGGTCCCAGAGATTGACTTCCACTAGTCCACGGTATAGGACATCATTTTAGGAGATTGGAAAACCACCTACAAAGTGCACGTGAGCATCAGAACCGGACCATGGAGAAATAGAGGAAGACAGCCTGGTGCATGTGCGTCACTTACCTGGGGAATTAATTATCCAAATGTCCTCTTCCAAGAGGACGAAGACCAGAAAGCTAGCACAACCTATTGGTAGGAGCATTCCTAATAGTCAATAATGACCCTTTAATGTCTCTTGCTACATGTTTAAACATAAAAAAACAAACCAGAAGCTCCATTTGGGAGGTTACCCCTCATCAGTGCAAAACAAGAGGTCAAATTTACTTGGTTGAGAGACCTCTGACTGAGGGTGGTAATGGGCAACGTTTCTCATTTTGGAGAGTACCTGGAGAAATGTTGGCACCAGGACGCACTATGGATAGAAGATGAAGACGGCGGACTGGGCGGAGGAATTGTCATGGAGCAATGTTCACCAGGAAACCTCAGGTCTTAGTTTAGCACCCATGGGCTAAGGGGTTAACTTTACTCGTCACCGGGCCGGTGATGTTGGGTCTGGGGATGTCACAGGTGGCCCTGCCCAGCTTCGTGGCCCTGAGGCGTACAATAAAAAGGGGGGGGGGTGATGGATGTTTGTCTCGTAACGTCACCTGCGGTACGCGGCCAGGGATTAGCGGATGGTTGTAGCAGCTAAGATGTTTCTGCTCCACACAGGTGGAGCAGGCCCCGGGAAGGGTTGTAGTGATGGCTCGTGTCGAAGCGTGGGGCACCGGCGCTGCCAAGAACAGGTAGACACAGTCTCTGCGGTTTCAAGGTTTCTTTACTCAGTCCCAGTTGCCACTCCCGGAGTACCGGTCTCCGCCGTGCTGGGCCCCAGTCGATCCAGAGCAATTCGAGTTCACCACCGGTGTTCCCACTGTGAGTCCTTTCTGGTCGGGGTCCCTCCAATCCCAGTGTATGTGGAATGTGGAACGGGCTGAGGGTATTTCCTGCACTCTCCCCAGACCGTGAAAAGCCATGTAGCTGTAGAGAACACGGGCTGAGCTACCTGCTCCTAGCCACGGGTACTATGGTGCTCCCAAAGTGTGAGGTAAAAGAAGATTGGACCAAGGTCCCAACTGTGTCCCTCACCCCAAGCTGTGCCCAGGGTTGACTGCCCAAGTGTGATGATGCTCCTTCCCTTTTCCTCAAGTGGTGCCCGCCCCCCAGGTGGTTGTGCTAGTGACCGGGAAAGTCCCATGCTTTGTGATAACCACCGCCCTATCTATCCCAGGCCATCCCCCCGGTGGGAAAGCACCTGTGTTTGGTATGTGAATGTGAGAAACACCAACGATTAACCTCTCCTTACCCAGGATGAGTACTACATCTTAAGTGAGATGCAGTACCCTGTGGCGACTGAAGCCTCAGGGGCGCCACATTCCCCCTCAAAAATCGCAGCACCCTGGGGCTGCAATAAAACAGAATTAGAGCACCACAATTTTTCTTATATCAAGAACATAAATCAACAATTTTCCCTTTATGGGAGGCACCATTACACTAAGCATTTCAAACAGATACCGCAAGAGGATCAAGTGCAAGAAGAAAAACAAACATTAACATTTGCATAGAAAAACAGTTATTCTTGCTTGGCTGCTGGTTGTGCCAGAGGGCTGGTTCTGGATACTCAAAGGACATCCTCAGGCAGAGTGTCCTGCCTGTTTAGAACAGCGACAAACCGGTATTAGAATGTCTATAGTGTCAGGAGCGGGTTTCTTCCCAGGAGCAGCCCTGGAGCACTCCTCCGGTAAGACACCCTGCAGAGGCTGGATCACAATTACCTCAGTCTTTCCTTCCGGTTCTGCCTGGCTGGCAGCACTCGCCTCCAGCAGCGGGGCCTCTGTTTGCACGCTTTTCGGGGTGCCGCCCTCGACAGCACTCCCCCTTTTCTTCTCGCACAGAATGATTGATAAAGACTGTCTTTTCAAGATATATAGTTTAACACAGTTGTGTAAGGCACCCAGTGCCCGATTAGCCTGGGCACGTTATCCTGTTCGTGACGTCAAGTTATAGCACCCATGCGGCAAGGTGTTAACAGTTTACTCGTCGCCGGGCCGGTGACATCGGGTCTGGGAATGTCACAGGTGGCCCTGCCTGGCTTAGTGGCCCCAAGACGTACAATAAAAGAGGGGGGTATAATGAAGAAGGATGTTCGTCTCGTGACGCCACCTGCGGTACGCAGCGAGGGATTAGCCACCGCTGCTGTCGCTGTCCTCCGGAGCGGACGGTTGTAGCAGCTAAGATGTTTCTGCTCCCCACAGGTGGAGCGGACTCTGGCGAGGATGATGAGGGATGAGGGTTGTAGTGATGGCTGGTGCCGAAGTGTGGGGCGCCGGCAAGAAGAGGCGGACACAGTCTCTGCAGTTTCAAGGTTTCTTTACTCACAGTCCCGGTTGCCACTCCCGGAGTACTGCTCTCAGCCGTGCTGGGCCCCAGGTCGATCCCGAGTAATTCGAGGCCACCACCGGTGTTCCCACTGTGAGTCCTTTCTAGTCGGGGTCCCTCCAATCCCAGTGTATGTGGAATGTGGAACGGGCTGTGGGTGTTTCCTGCACTCTCCGCAGACCCTGGAAACCCGTGTAGCTGTAGAGAACCCAGGCTGCGCTGTATGCTCCAAGCCACGGGTCCTATGGCGCTCCCAGAAGTGTGAGGTAAAAGAAGATTGGACCGAGGTCCCAACTGTGTCCCTCACCCCAAGCTGTGCCCAGGGTTGACTGCCTAAGTGTGAAGATGCTTCTTCCCTTTCCCCCAAGTGGTTCCCACCCCCCAGTGGATGTCCTAGTGACCGGGAAAGTCCCATGCTTCGTGATGGCCACCCCCTATCTAACCCAGACCCCCCCCCTACCCCCGGTGGGAAAGCACCTAACTGTGTTTGGTGTGTGAATGTGAGAAACACCAGCTATTTACCTCTCCTTACCCGGGATGAGTAATACAGCTTCATACCTCCCAACTTTTGAAGAAAGGAAGGAGGGACAAAGTCTGTGGTGCGCACAGCGCGCCGCGGCAATTTTTCACCACGCCCCCTAGCCACACCCATTTGGCAGTAAGAGTCATTCAGCAGATGTCCCGGACTGCTCATTCATATTCATAGCAGTCAGAATTTTTTTTATATTTCTATGTCTCACTATATGACGTATTGCTTACTTGTGCCTATAAGGCTGTGGTCACATGTTGTATAAATTCTGTTTCTTTTTGTTTCTGCCGCTGTCTGCACCAAACTACACAATAACAATCTTCTCTGGTTTTTCCATTTTGGCTGCATTTTTTCTGCCTTTTCTCCATTATTTAATGCATTTTTGGTTCAGATGTGAATCTGCGTTTTTAAGTGTTTTTATTGTACAGAGAAGCTTTTTCCTGCGTTTTTTTAAGCTCCTCATAGAAACCTCTAGAGAAAAAAAAAGCCCGAAAACCGTAGAATTCAGCGGCGTCTTCTCATGGAATCACATCCACTTTGCTTGGACAATAAACACAGCAGAATAAATGTGCAAAAAACAGCAGAAACAAATACAGCATTTACGCCACATGTGAACACGGACTAAATGTCCAAGCAAAGTGGATGAGACGTCATGAAATCTCCGCCTCTTTTGTGTCTAAAGACGCCGCTGAACTGTGTGGATTTGGTGGTTTCTTTCTTTATAAGCTTCAGGATTCACATCTGCCCCAAACATGTATCAAATAAAGGGACACTGCATAAAAAATACCGCAGACACGCGATAAACAGAGAAGAATGTTATCGCGCTCGTGGTGCGGACAGCGGCAGAAAAAAACACAGCATTTACACTACGAGTGAACACGGCCTCAGCAATACATTTTTATTACATTTTGTATGGGTTTTAATAAAGAAAAATAATAAATTGCGCCTTTTTTTACGCCATTTACTGATCCCCATAAATAATCTGATCGCTGTGTTGTTCGGGTCGTTACGATTACAGGGACACCAAATATGTCCATGTTATTAACTGATTTGTTATGTTTATTATTTTATTAAAAAAATGTAATAAAATTACATTATTCTATTTTTTTATTATTTTTAGTAATTTTATTAGAAGAAGAAAAAACCTCTTTTCCTCTCCCTCTAGAATACAAGAGACGCTGCTCTGTACAATGGAGCTCTGTACAATGGAGCTCTGTGGCCTGTGTGAGAGGCTGCATTATAGGTCCATATATGTAAAATCCTCCCTCTGACATCATCATTCTTAGTGGCTCAACAGCTAGATCAGCTAGAAAAGCTTCAGGAGGCTGCTGGACACGTGTTTGAAAAGTGCTGCTTTGAATCCAAGGTGGTGAATGTAAAAAAAAATGTGTATCTTTTTTCCTCATTTCTTTATAGTAGTTTTATGGGAACAAATGAATCTGACTCACCTACAAAGAGATGCAGTATTTATCTATCTATTATCTATCTATCCCTCTATCTATTATATATTTATCATTTGTCTGTCTATCTATCATGTCTATATTTATCATATATCTAAATATATCCATCCAACTCTCCATCCATCCATCTCTCCATCCATCCATCCATCCATCCCTCCATCCATCCATCCAACTCTCCCTCCATCCATCCATCCAACTCTCCCTCCATCCATCCATCCAACTCTCCCTCCATCCATCCATCCATCCATCCAACTCTCCATCCATCCATCCATCCATCCATCCATCTCTCCATCCATCCATCTCTCCATCCATCTCTCCATCCATCCATCCATCCAACTCTCCATCCATCCATCCATCCAACTCTCCCTCCATCCATCCATCCAACTCTCCCTCCATCCATCCATCCAACTCTCCCTCCATCCATCCATCCAACTCTCCCTCCATCCATCCATCCATCCATCTCTCCATCCATCCATCCATCTCTCCATCCATTCATCCATCTCTCCCTCCATCCAACTCTCCCTCCATCCAACTCTCCCTCCATCCATCCATCCAACTCTCCATCCATCCATCTCTCCATCCATCCATCTCTCCATCCATCCATCTCTCCATCCATCCATCTCTCCATCCATCTCTCCATCCATCTCTCCATCCATCCAACTCTCCATCCATCTCTCCATCCATCCATCCATCCATCCATCCAACCATCTCTCCATCCATCCATCCATCCAACCATCTCTCCATCCATCCATCCATCCAACCATCTCTCCATCCATCCATCCATCCAACTCTCCATCCATCCATCCAACTCTCCATCCATCCATCCAACTCGCCATCCATCCATCCAACTCTCCATCCATCCATCCATCCAACTCTCCATCCATCCATCCAACTCTCCATCCATCCATCCAACTCTCCATCCATCCATCCAACTCTCCATCCATCCATCCAACTCTCCATCCATCCATCCAACTCTCCATCCATCCATCCATCCATCCATCCAACTCTCCATCCATCCATCCATCCAACTCTCCATCCATCCATCCATCCAACTCTCCATCCATCCATCCAACTCTCCATCCATCCATCCATCCAACTCTCCATTCATCCAACTCTCCATCCATCCATCCATCCATCCAACTCTCCATCCATCCATCCATCCAACTCTCCATCCATCCATCCATCCATCCAACTCTCCATCCATCCATCCAACTCTCCATCCATCCATCCATCCAACTCTCCATCCATCCATCCAACTCTCCATCCATCCATCCAACTCTCCATCTCTCCATCCATCCATCCAACTCTCCATCCATCCATCCAACTCTCCATCCATCCATCCAACTCTCCATCCATCCATCCAACTCTCCATCCATCCATCCATCCATCCATCCAACTCTCCATCCATCCATCCAACTCTCCATCCATCTCTCCATCCATCCATCCAACTCTCCATCCATCCATCCAACTCTCCATCCATCCAACTCTCCATCCATCCATCCATCCAACTCTCCATCCATCCATCCAACTCTCCATCCATCCATCCAATTCTCCATCCATCCATCCAACTCTCCATCCATCTCTCCATCCATCCATCCAACTCTCCATCCATCCATCCAACTCTCCATCCATCCATCTCTCCATCCATCCATCCAACTCTCCATCCATCCATCCATCCAATTCTCCATCCATCCATCCAACTCTCCATCCATCCAACTCTCCATCCATCCATCCAACTCTCCATCCATCCATCCATCCATCCAACTCTCCATCCATCCATCCATCCAACTCTCCATCCATCCATCCATCCAACTCTCCATCCATCCATCCAACTCTCCATCCATCCATCCATCCAATTCTCCATCCATCCATCCAACTCTCCATCCATCCAACTCTCCATCCATCCATCCAACTCTCCATCCATCCATCCAACTCTCCATCCATCCATCCAACTCTCCATCCATCCATCCATCCAACTCTCCATCCATCCATCCAACTCTCCATCCATCCAACTCTCCATCCATCCATCCAACTCTCCATCCATCCATCCAACTCTCCATCCATCCATCCAACTCTCCATCCAACTCTCCATCCATCCATCCATCCAATTCTCCATCCATCCATCCATCCATCCAACTCTCCATCCATCCATCCAACTCTCCATCCATCCATCCATCCAACTCTCCATCCATCCATCCAACTCTCCATCCATCCATCCATCCATCCAACTCTCCATCCATCCATCCATCCAACTCTCCATCCATCCAACTCTCCATCCATCCATCCATCCAACTCTCCATCCATCCATCCATCCATCCATCCAACTCTCCATCCATCCATCCATCCATCCAACTCTCCATCCATCCATCCATCCATCCAACTCTCCATCCATCCATCCATCCAACTCTCCATCCATCCATCCATCCATCCAACTCTCCATCCATCCATCCAACTCTCCATCCATCCATCCAACTCTCCATCCATCCATCCATCCAACTCTCCATCCATCCATCCATCCAACTCTCCATCCATCCATCCAACTCTCCATCCATCCATCCATCCATCCAACTCTCCATCCATCCATCCATCCATCCAACTCTCCATCCATCCATCCATCCATCCATCCATCCATCCATCCAACTCTCCATCCATCCATCCATCCAACTCTCCATCCATCCATCCAACTCTCCATCCATCCATCCATCCATCCAACTCTCCATCCATCCATCCAACTCTCCATCCATCCATCCATCCATCCAACTCTCCATCCATCCAACTCTCCATCCATCCATCCATCCAACTCTCCATCCATCCATCCATCCAACTCTCCATCCATCCATCCATCCAACTCTCCATCCATCCATCCATCCATCCAACTCTCCATCCATCCATCCATCCATCCATCCAACTCTCCATCCATCCATCCATCCATCCAACTCTCCATCCATCCAACTCTCCATCCATCCATCCATCCAACTCTCCATCCATCCATCCATCCATCCATCCATCCATCCATCCATCCAACTCTCCATCCATCCATCCAACTCTCCATCCATCCATCCATCCATCCTCTGGTTTCTCAACTGCAATATAGAGGTCAGGATAACCAAATCTTCCTATGTCTTTCAATACAGGCAGTGGCTCAGTGGTAGCGCTGCTGCCTATGGAACAATGAGCTTTCACGGTTCACAGGTTCGAGTCTCGGCCGTCCCGATTATCCAGAGCCAATGAGAATTTAATTTATTCACTGCACTGAGGGGAGGAGCCAGGACATCAGCCGTGAGCCGCAGGAGTGCGGGACAGACCTGAAAAATTGGAGCAGTCCCACAGAAACCGGGATGGTTGGGAGGTATGCATCTTAAGAGAGATGCAGTACTCTGGTGGTGACTGAAGCCTCAGGGGCACCACATTAGCATCAAGTGATAAGTACCACCTACCTAACATTGTACAGGCAACGGGATCCAATAATGGCAGCACCTTCATCATCACAATAATGGCTAGTCATAAATAGTCTTCGAAACCTGATATAGCCCAAAGTGATGACTTGTCTCGAAATTCTCCACATCTACAGTAAGTCTGATCACTCTTCAGTGCGATGTACCGGGAAGAAAAGTCCAATCTCCATGGAAGTGTCACCGAGCAACTTACAGGACACAAAGGATCTGCTGCCGTTTCCCCAGAGTTTGGGGTCATCCAGATGAGCATATTAAATATCCATGTGCTGCCCAGATGTAAAACGAGTAGCAGAAGGACAGCACACAGACCACCTCAAGTCGATGTGGTAGCTCACATTACCAAATTTAGACATGGGTCAATGTAAATAAATTAAAAAAAAAATTGTATACTGTATATGTATATTACACACACTACAGTTTAAAAGTTTGGGGTCACCAAGACAATTTTGTCTTTTCCATAAAAATCATACTTTGATTTATCAGATGAGTTTCATGAGGAGTAGAAAATATCGTCCAGACAGTGACGAGGTTAGAAATAATGATTTTTACTTGAAATAATAATTTTCTCTTCACATTTTGCTTTCGGCACAGAATTCTCCTTTGCAGCAATTCCAGCTTTGCAGACCTCTGGCATTCTTGCTGTTAATATGCGGAGGTAATCTGGAGATATTTCACCCCATGCTTGCCCCTCCCACAAGTTGGATTGGCTTGATGGGCAGTTTTTGGCACCATACGGTCAAGCTGCTCCCACAACAGCTCTATAGGGTTGAGATCTGGTGACCAGGCTGGCCACTCCATTACATATAGTAAGGCTACATGCGCACGCTGCGTTTTTTGCTGCGTTTTTGGCTGCAGTTTTGTTGTCAGAACTTCCTGACATTTGACTTCCCAGCAAAGTCTATGAGACGTCAGATTTGCAATGTGCACATTGCAGTTTAGTTGTCAGCGTTTTGTCAAAAGTTTGTGGCAAAAAAAATGCAGCATGTTCATTCTTCCTGCGTTATTTGTCACAAAAACGCAGCAAAAACGCATGTTGTGAAAAAAGCACCAAAAACGCAGCAAAACCGCACCTACAATTAGGCCTAAGCCACACGGTGAGAAAATCGGTGCGAGTGGAGTGCGATGAAACATTGCATTCCACTCGGACCAATATTAGCCTGTGTGTCAACGCACATAAGCGATTATTTTCTCAGCCCTAATCGGACCGAGAAAACAATCGCAGCATGCTGCGGGTGCAATGCGAGACTCTTTTCTCTCGCACCCATTCAAGTCACTGAGGCGAAAGAAAAAAAATCACACTGAACACGCGATACACCGGTATACCGTGAGTGCAGAGCGAGAATGGCAATAGCCGGCTACAGAGGAGAGAGGGAGATAAATCCCTCCCTCCCCTCCTCCGTCCCGGCCGGCCTGCCCCCACACAGCTGAGGTCCGCTTGCACAGTCGGACCTCAGTCGCAGGGATACTAGCATGACACTCTGCTACCGCTGTGCTGCCAGCGCGAGCCGTGTCATGCGAGCATCGCACTAGTGCCCCGTGTGGCCCCGGCCTTACAAGCTTTTTTTTTTGTGACATTTCCAGGCTCTCTCTGACAACGGGCAGTTTTGGCTGCAGGTTGTGAGCACAAAAAGATGCAATGTGCGCATATAGCCAAAGAGTGTGCAAAGCAGTAATCAGAGCAAAAGGCGGCTACTTTGAAGAACCTAGAATATAAGACATATTTTCAGTTGTTTCACACTTTGTTGTTAAGTATTTCATTCCACATGTGATAATTCATAGTTTTGATGCCTTCAATGTGAATCTACAATTTTCAGAGTCATGAAAATAAAGAAAACTCTTTGAAAAAGGTATGTCCAAACTTTTGGTCTATACGGTGTGTGTATATATATGTATATATTTGTTTAAATAAATATATATAAATAAATTTTTTTAATCACAGTATGCACTACTTTGATCTGTTTTTCAAATTAGACCCACCCCTTATGGGTGCAAAAACTGACGACATAGGGGTTATCATCCATATGTCAATTTTTTTTTTACAAACTCATAACACTTAACATAGCAAAGTGTTTTGGACTAATTGTAATTATATATATATATATATATATATATATATATATATATATATATTATATACACATACATATATATATATATATATATATATATATATATATATATATATATATATATATATATATATATATATATATATATATATATATACACACGTACATATATATATACAGTTAGGTCCAGAAATATTTGGACAGTGACAATTTTGGCGAGTTGGGCTCTGCATGCCACCACATTGGATTTGAAATGAAACCTCTACAACAGAATTCAAGTGCAGATTGTAACGTTTAATTTGAAGGTTTGAACAAAAATATCTGATAGAAATTGTAGAAATTGTCACATTTCTTTACAAACACTCCACATTTTAGGAGGTCAAAAGTAATTGGACAAATAAACCAAACCCAAAAAAAAATTGTTATTTTCAATATTTTGTTGCGAATCCTTTGGAGGCAATCACTGCCTTAAGTCTGGAACCCATGGACATCACCAAACGCTGGGTTTCCTCCTTCTTAATGCTTTGCCAGGCCTTTACAGCCGCAGCCTTCAGGTCTTGCTTGTTTGTGGGTCTTTCCGTCTTAAGTCTGGATTTGAGCAAGTGAAATGCATGCTCAATTGGGTTAAGATCTGGTGATTGACTTGGCCATTGCAGAATGTTCCACTTTTTTGCACTCATGAACTCCTGGGTAGCTTTGGCTGTATGCTTCGGGTCATAGTCCATCTGTACTATGAAGCGCCGTCCGATCAACTTTGCGGCATTTGGCTGAATCTGGGCTGAAAGTATGTCCCGGTACACTTCAGAATTCATCCGGCTACTCTTGTCTGCTGTTATGTCATCAATAAACACAAGTGACCCAGTGCCATTGAAAGCCATGCATGCCCATGCCATCACGTTGCCTCCACCATGTTTTACAGAGGATGTGGTGTGCCTTGGATCATGTGCCGTTCCCTTTCTTCTCCAAACTTTTTTCTTCCCATCATTCTGGTACAGGTTGATCTTGGTCTCATCTGTCCATAGAATACTTTTCCAGAACTGAGCTGGCTTCATGAGGTGTTTTTCAGCAAATGTAACTCTGGCCTGTCTATTTTTGGAATTGATGAATGGTTTGCATCTAGATGTGAACCCTTTGTATTTACTTTCATGGAGTCTTCTCTTTACTGTTGACTTAGAGACAGATACACCTACTTCACTGAGAGTGTTCTGGACTTCAGTTGATGTTGTGAACGGGTTCTTCTTCACCAAAGAAAGTATGCGGCGATCATCCACCACTGTTGTCATCCGTGGACGCCCAGGCCTTTTTGAGTTCCCAAGCTCACCAGTCAATTCCTTTTTTCTCAGAATGTACCCGACTGTTGATTTTGCTACTCCAAGCATGTCTGCTATCTCTCTGATGGATTTTTTCTTTTTTTAGCCTCAGGATGTTCTGCTTCACCTCAATTGAGAGTTCCTTAGAGCGCATGTTGTCTGGTCACAGCAACAGCTTCCAAATGCAAAACCACACACCTGTAATCAACCCCAGACCTTTTAACTACTTCATTGATTACAGGTTAACGAGGGAGACGCCTTTAGAGTTAATTGCAGCCCTTAGAGTCCCTTGTCCAATTACTTTTGGTCCCTTGAAAAAGAGGAGGCTATGCATTACAGAGCTATGATTCCTAAACCCTTTCTCCGATTTGGATGTGAAAACTCTCATATTGCAGCTGGGAGTGTGCACTTTCAGCCCATATTATATATAGAATTGTATTTCTGAACATGTTTTTGTAAACAGCTAAAATAACAAAACTTGTGTCACTGTCCAAATATTTCTGGACCTAACTGTATGCAAAAGTAGCTTGTAATCCTTAAAATAAGCAAAAAGGAAGTACATGACGACATCTCAAAATGTTTTACCATCTTTATTCTCGAACTTATGTTACATGTGACATGAGCAAGGTTTGAAAAAACAAACAAATAATTTGGGAAAAGAAAAAACTTTTAAAAGTGTTAATATGTAGTGATGAGCGGGCACTACCATGCTCAGGTGCTCAGTACTTGTAACTAGTGATGAGCGGGCACTACCATGCTCAGGTGCTCAGTACTCGTAACTAGTGATGAGCGGGCACTACCATGCTCGGGTGCTCAGTACTCGTAACTAGTGATGAGCGGGCACTACCATGCTCGGGTGCTCTGTACTCGTAACTAGTGACGAGCGGGCACTACCATGCTCGGGTGCTCAGTACTGGTAACTAGTGATGAGCGGGCACTACCATGCTCGGGTGCTCAGTACTGGTAACTAGTGATGAGCGGGCACTACCATGCTCAGGTGCTCGGTACTGGTAACTAGTGATGAGCGAGCACTACCATGCTCAGGTGCTCAGTACTGGTAACTAGTGATGAGCGGGCACTACCATGCTCGGGTGCTCTGTACTCGTAACTAGTAATGAGCGAGCACTACCATGCTCGGGTGCTCAGTACTGGTAACTAGTAATGAGCGGGCACTACCATGCTCGGGTGCTCAGTACTGGTAACTAGTAATGAGCGGGCACTACCATGCTCGGGTGCTCAGTACTGGTAACTAGTAATGAGCGGGCACTACCATGCTCGGGTGCTGAGTACAAGTAACTAGTGATGAGCGGGCACTACCATGCTCGGGTGCTCAGTACTGGTAACTAGTGATGAGTGAGCACTACCATGCTCGGGTGCTCAGTACTGGTAACTAGTAATGAGCGGGCACTACCATGCTCAGGTGCTCTGTACAAGTAACTAGTGATGAGCGGGCACTACCATGCTCGGGTGCTCAGTACTGGTAACTAGTGATGAGCGGGCACTACCATGCTCAGGTGCTCAGTACTCGTAACTAGTGATGAGTGGGCACTACCATGCTCAGGTGCTCAGTACTCGTAACTAGTGATGAGCGGGCACTACCATGCTTGGGTGCTCTGGTATTTGTAACGAGCCATCTGATGCTCAGATGGGCATGACTTTTGTACTCAAGTATAATGGAAGTCAATGGGGAACTCAAGCATTTTTCTAGAAGATTTTCTGAAAAATGTCAGAGTTCCTAATTGGCTTCCATCCATTATACTCGAGTACACAAGTCACGCCCATCTGAGCATCAGATGGCTCGTTACAAATACCAGAGCACCCGAGCATGGTAGTGCCCGCTCATCACTAGTTACGAGTACCGAGCACCCGAGCATGGTAGTGCCCGCTCATCACTAGTTACCAGTACTGAGCACCTGAGCATGGTAGTGCCCGCTCATCACTAGTTACCAGTACTGAGCACCTGAGCATGGTAGTGCCCGCTCATCATTAGTTACAAGTACTGAGCACCTGAGCATGGTAGTGCTCGCTCATCACTAGTAACGAGTACTGAGCACCTGAGCATGGTAGTGCCCGCTCATCACTAGTTACCAGTACTGAGCACCTGAGCATGGTAGTGCCCGCTCATCACTAGTTACCAGTACTGAGCACCTGAGCATGGTAGTGCCCGCTCATCATTAGTTACAAGTACTGAGCACCTGAGCATGGTAGTGCTCGCTCATCACTAGTTACGAGTACTGAGCACCTGAGCATGGTAGTGCCCGCTCATCACTAGTTACCAGTACTGAGCACCTGAGCATGGTAGTGCCCGCTCATCACTAGTTACGAGTACTGAGCACCTGAGCATGGTAGTGCCCGCTCATCACTAGTTACCAGTACTGAGCACCTGAGCATGGTAGTGCCCGCTCATCACTAGTTACCAGTACTGAGCACCCGAGCATGGTAGTGCCCGCTCATCACTAGTTACGAGTACCGAGTATCTGATCATGGTAGTGCCCGCTCATTTCCATTAGTAACCTGCACAAATTGGGAGCAGCCATTCTGTGTGCTAATCCATGCACAGAACAGCTTCCCCAGTTATGTGTAGGGTACATCAATGGTCTGCCATCGGGTGGCTATTCTGCTGTTGTGACCCTACATTACCCAGCATGCTCTGGCAGTAGTATGGTCACGACAGCTGGAGACTGTGCTCTCTATGGACAACCTGGATAGTAACACACTAGCCAGCAATGTGCGTTATCCGGCCGCCCCGTACATCTGTAAATGATGAGTGTACATATTTTCTCCTCCATTGTCTCCTTGGGAGACATAAACCATCAATACAAAAATACTCCGAAAGGTCACAAAAGCAGATTTTTCAATTCCAGTATAATAAAATGCACATAAGTAATAATGCAAAACAATAAAAAAAAAAATACAAAAAAGACAACAAGCATTAGGGGTGTATTACCACCTAATGCCGGAGGTCACGTGGAGCCGAGGTGGAAGAGATGGATATTTGGGTGATGGCTGAACTCGAACGAGACCATGCCAAGAGGCACATAGCATTGACGGAAGCATTCTCCAAGACGTTGGAACATTTAATAGTAGCCATCGCTTTAATATGTATTCCATAAATGAACAGAACACACGAGAACAAAAAACTCTAATATATCTGATTAGAAAAATCGGCTTCTTTCTCCTCCTGGACCGATCTTTTCACTTTATAAGGTGTATTCAGTGAAGACAGATTTTCCCATTACAGAGACAGAATATGACAGTTGGTGCTCATAAGACTCCATGGAGGAGGGAGACATTCTGCTGCAAGTTCTCCTGACAGGTACACTTTAAGCCGTGCCTTCAGATTTTTACAAAACCGCTAGTTCTGGGCATGGTTTTGGAGAACCTCGCCCCTCTTGTGGTCCTGTACCCAGGACCGTCCTGGCACATATTGGTTTAATCTATTACAAAATTAATAAAGTGGTTCAGAACTAACCCAAAAAAAAAAAATCAATTTAAAAGGGAATGTGAAAACTTGTTTTATTCTGGCCAATGCACCTAAAATGGTCATATCGGGGAATTAAAGGGGATGTCCCATAAACAAAATGTATCATCTATATCCACAGGACAGATGGTAATGTAGGAGTGCTGGGGTTTCTGGACCCCACAGATTCTGTGAACGAGGAGTCCCTTTCCTAAATGAAGTGTTACTGAGCATGTGCGACCGTTGCCCCATTTGCTGTCTCTCATAGGCTACTGATGAAGCAATGGTACTGCACATGCTCAGTAACACTTCCCTTAGGAAAGGGACTTAGCGCTCCTCGTTCACAGAATCTGTGGGATCCAGAAACCCCAGCAATCCTACACTTACCATCTGTATACATATATCACCTATCCAAGTATCCATGTAATATACAAATGGAGCATGCGCATATCATAGAGGAAAGTCTCTCAACAGAACCAAATTGGAGACATCAATGTATTACAAGTTTATTGCCAGAGGTGTTGGCAGCCGCACCCGCAGAGATCAACTGATCGGCACTGCAAATCCATACTGAAAAGGGTTGTCTCTTATAAGACAACCCCTTTAAAAAAGGTAACCTGTCAGCTCGTTTCTACCTATGGACGTAGTGGTATAGCTGTATGGACACTTGTCCCCCATTAAAAACTATGCCTTTATTGCGGGGATTGGAGGTGTCAGTCAAGTGAAGTCTAGTATAGAAGAAATATGCTAATCAGGCTGGAAGTGCATGTGGGCGTGTCATTGCACTAAGAAGAAGTCAACTTACTGGACGTTTGCTTGGACTGCTGGGACCACCATTGATCCCAAAAATGGGGTTCTTCAATCTCTGACAGTCCCATAGACAATGAATGAATTGGAGGTGCACACGTTTGACCCTCAGACCTAATCAGATGGAGCTCTGCAGAGCCCACGCTCAGGATATCTGGGGGTCCCAGCAATCAGAAAGTTATCCCCTGTTCTAAGGATATGGCATCATTTCCATTACTGGGGAAACAAAGGGATGATCAATCACCTCTCAAATTGGCATTAGGAGGTGCCAGGCACTGCTGATGGGGAGGTGGTCAGCAGCTTGATATGGAAGGAATAATGGCCACTAGGGCCGGTGCACAATACCTGCCAGGATTGCACCATACATGATATGTGTCTGCGGTGACCACCTCCCAACGTGGGCGCGAGAATCTCTGGATAGCCTTTTTTTATCAACATATGGCAGCATTATGCAGAAACTGAATTGTAGTATTACATTGGACCTATAGTATATGGTTTGTGTAGAGATGAGCTGTCACCTTGTTAAAAGTGGCCAGCTTATGCTCTTAGTTTATTTCCACGGTTCCAGAGTAATCCTTTTCTCATTTTACATCTGCTATAGTTGGAGACGAGAGCTTTTTATAGTGCTAATTTATACTCCCTTTACAAGGGGGTGTAAAAAATACAGAACAGTCTAAAGACACGCCCCAGAGGATCCGTGAGACATGCCCCAGAGCATGCAAGAGACACGCCCCAGAGCATGCGAGAGACACGCCCCCAGAGGATCCGTGAGACACGCCCCAGAGGATCCGTGACACAAGCCCCAAAGCATGCGAGACACACCCCAGAGCATGCGAGAGACACGCCCCCAGAGGATCCGTGAGACATAAGCCCCAAAGCATGCGAGAAACACGCCCCCAGAGGATCCGTGAGACACGACCCAGAGCTTGCCAGAGACACACCCCAGAGGATCCGTGAGACACGCCCCAGAGCATGCCATAAACACGCCCCCAGAGGATCTGTGACACAAGCCCCAAAGCATGCGAGACATGCCCCAGAGGATCCGAGAGACACGCCACCAGAGGATCCGAGAGACATAAGCCCCAAAGCATGCGAGAGACATGCCCCAGAGCATGCGAGAAACACGCCCCCAGAGGATCCATGAGACACGCCCCCAGAGCATGCGAGAGACACGCCCCCAGAGCATGCGAGAGACACGCCCCCAGAGCATGCGAGAGACACGCCCCCAGAGCATGTGAGAGACACGCCCCCAGAGCATGCGAGAGACACGCCCCAGAGCATGCAAGAGACACGCCCACTTGATGAACACAACTTAGCACAAAATCAAAAGACACAAATCTTTGAAACCATATGGCAGATAAAAAAAAAAATACTCGGGAGCAGCTGGAATATTATCAAAAACAGTCCACTTGACTTTGACAGATCCTCTATAAACTCCCGATATACTGCCATATTGGTCCAATGCCTACAATTCCCCTCCCAAATAATACCTCCATACACTGATCAATTATATTAGGTTGTTTAAAGGGAAACCAATCGTAAAAAAGAAAAACAAAAAGCTGTAGAGGTAATCTAGTGGGTAGATACAAAATGGAGGCAGCAGCGGGGCAGTGAATAGTCCGCATACTGTGAGTGTGTTATAATCACGCCCCGGCGCTGTGATCGACTTCTTGCTCAGCAAATACTCCGCAGAGCAGAATGTCAAAGTGCAGGGGCATGATTAAAATGCACTCACTGTATAGCTGGCAGTGACTGTAACCGATCCTTGCATACAAGCGGCTGCAGGTAGAATAGAACTTTATTTTCTCCAGGTAGCCGCACACTTCGACTTACACATTTAAAACTGTATTTACTTGCAGATTACCTCTATGGCTGCAGGTAAATACTGGTTTATTTAGATCCTTTTTTGCTAATCGATTTATTTGTTGTGGAAATTTGTTTTTCCCCTTGAACTTAAAGCAGATAATTGGGGTTAAAGTACTTTTTCAATTGGGTTTAAATTAAAATTGTTGCACTATTTGCCTTATGCAGCCTAGAAGATGAATTCTGATTGGATCTTAAAGGCAACACCCACGCTGAATACATTAATTCTGATTGGATCTTAATTGCAACACTCACGCTGAATACATTAATTCTGATTGGAATCTAATGGCAACACCCACGCTAAGTAGAAGATTAATTCTGATTGGATCCTAAAGGCAACACCCACGCTGAAAAGATGGATAAATTCGGATTGGATCCTAATGGCAACACCCACGCTGAAAAGATGGATCAATTCTGATTGGATCCTAATGGGAACACCCACGATGAAATGATAGAAGATGAATTCTAATTGGATCCTAATGGCCACACCCACGCTGTTAAGATAAATATTCTATAGCCTTTGTGTTGCACTGCACATTGCTGGCTGCAGAATGAGTTATCTGAGAATCCGTCAGTGAACTCCTAGTGATGTCTAATCTGAGTGTGTCTGACTCTGACCTGTCTGAGCTCCTCCCAGCTTCTTTATGAACACAGACCACATTGAAGTTAAAAGGTGCAACCTAACGAAAAACTTGTAAAACCCAAAAAGGTGCAAAATGTTTAACGAAACCCAACTGCATAAATTATTTTTAATGAAAGTTAAAAGAAAAGAAAAAGTCGCAAAAGGTGGACAACCCCTTTAAGTCTGCTTATTGGATGGACAGTTCCCCTGTTTGTCAAGCCCTAGAATTAGCAAGGATTGTGTATAAATTAGTGGCAATCTGATAGGGGTCCCATGTGGCGCATTTCTGCTGAGCGGTCCTGATACCGTCAACGCGGGGCACCAGTAGGCATCTCAATGCCTCGTGCCAACTCCCCATGAATCAATACCAGGCTCCTTGCTGCACCCGCACAGAATCATAACCTGTTTGACAACAAACATTTTAATCTGGGCTCCTTCCAGTGCGACGCACTTCATCAGCATTACACAAAAGTCGGTTAAGTGCGAATGTATTGGATTTCCTGCTGTATTCACGGCGCTATCAATTACCGCATGCTGAGAAAAAGTGGAGACGATGGGCAGCAATAAAACTGGATGTGAGAAAACTGCCAGACTCCCAGCCCCGGAGCCGAGGACGGAATTACAATGTACGGGTCTTTGTCTTCAATAAAATACCACATTCGTACAGTTTTAATAATCTGGTACAACAAAAACACAGCTTTCGCTTCCCGTGGGGACTCAAACTCGCTCCAATGAGATCCTCCCTCAATATAATGACTTATCTCCCCGAATATATATGGTTTATTAAATATTTGCATTCCCAATGAGTTTACTTTTAATCCCTCTGCTGTTCCTACTGGAAATACCCGATTTTTTTTTGTTTTACTCCCTCTGCTGTTTCTCCTGGAAATGTTTGGGGTTTTTTTTTACCTCTCTGCTGTTCCTCCTGGAAATGCGTGATTTTTTTTTCCTCTACTGTTCCTCCTGGAAATTATTTTTTTTTTACTCCTCTGCTGTTCCTCCTGGAAATGCCTGGGGTTTTTTTTGCTATAATCCCTCTGCTGTTCCTTCTGGAAATGTGTGGGTTCTTTTTTTTTTTTTAAACCCTCTGCTGTTCCTCCTGGAAATGCGTGATTTTTTTTTTCCCTCTACTGTTCCTCCTGGAAATTATTTTTTTTTACTCCTCTGCTGTTCCTCCTGGAAATGCCTGGGTTTTTTTTGCTATAATCCCTCTGCTGTTCCTCCTGGAAATGCCTGATTTTTCTTGTTTTAATCCCTCTGCTGTTCCTTCTGGAAATGTGTGTTTTGTTTTTTTTTTTAACCCTCTGCTGTTCCTCCTGAAAATGTGTGATTTTTTTTCTCTCTACTGTTCCTCCTGGAAATGCCTGATTTTTTTTTCTTGTTTTTATCCCTCTGCTGTTCCTCCTGGAAATGCGTGATTTTTTTTCTCTACTGTTCCTTCTGGAAATGCATTTTTTTTACTCCTCTGCTGTTCCTCCTGGAAATGCCTGATTCATTTATTTTTAAAGATAAACGGGTCTTACTAATTACTTGTGTCCATTCACACTGTGAGCGACTATAGCCTCCAGTCATACATTGTACCACCCATTTTTCAATTTATTTATGCATTTCCAGAAGGAATAACAGAAAGACAGCACAATGCAAAGTTCTGCAAGAAACAAAAATCCTCCAGCATTATATTTTTTTAAAAAATAAAATAAATACATACCAAAGGCTGTGTGTACCGGGTCAGAAATTGATGAAAAACTCTCAAAACTCCTCAAGAACTCCAGTTTTTGTTTTGAAAACTCAGACAAAAAGACTCCGAGTGCACAAAGTCCTAAAGGTGTTTTCCAGGATAATAATTTCCCCCAAAAATACAATTATGTTATTCCAATAGCGCCCCCCATCTGCCCACAGGCTATTTATGGTATTGCAACTCCTAGCCGAGCTGCAAAACATATATTGGCAGGTTGAGATATACACATACCATTAATGTGTGCGTGACTCCATAGATTACGTAAAATATATAATTTATTAATTTTCTAATTTTAAAGCTTAAAAATAACACATTTAAAGCTCTTAAAAAACACAATTTAAAGGGGTGCTCCAGAAAAGAAAAAAAAGGGGGGAAAAAAACTTATTATAAATACCTTCTCTAATGCATAAAAAGAAAATAAAGCAATTTGGTGGATAGTCTTGATTTAAAAAAAAAAAAAAAAAAAAAATCTCATTTTTGTTTTGTGTCTACAGCTGCTATGCAGACCTATGCGTTTCTATGGTAACAGACTACAACCAGGCCGTGTGTAGTCAGATCTTCAGTCATACTTTCATTTATCTGTCTCTTTGCTATGGTGGATCACAGAAGGAACGGGGCAAGGATGTAAAATCTGAGTGTTTGTTTATGGACGGTTACCATAAAGACATATAGGCTCGCATAGAAGTAGACGGGGAAAAAAAGGAGACTTTTTTTTTTTAAACTAAAAACAGCAATTATTTTTTCATTTAAGAAATTATAAACCAATTAAACATGAAACGATACAGATTACATATTTTGGATCATGAGATTCCAGATTATCATAAATTCTCTACTGAATTTGCAGATTTTTTTTTGAAATATTAGATAACTGGATTAAAAAAAAAAAAAAAAATATATATATATATATATATATAAAATTATCTTCCAGTTATCACACTTATGCATAATGAGAGATCCCTACTGCGGCCATGTATCGGGGGTACGAGGTGGTTTTCATGACAGTCACTTCATTGGTTGCCATAAGCAACAAGTCTTTTTTTTTTTTTTTTTGCAATAGTTTTTAGACATGACCTATGCTTGTGGAACTTCTCTTCCTGGGATGGGAATACCGGAATAATTTTTTAAAACAGTAGACAAAATAAAAACAAAAACTAAGGCAATGTATAAAAAAATGCTGCAGAAAAAGTAATCTGTTGCCCATAGCAACCTTTCAAATTTCGTACATTCTTTTTTGAATAATGTACGCAGAACTCTGATTGGATCCTAATGGTAACACCCATGCTGAAAAGATAGATGATGAATTCTGATTGGCTACTAATGGTAACACCCATGCTGAAAAGATAAGATAATAAATTCTGATTTGATCCTTATGGTAACACCCATTCTCAACAAATAGATGAATTCTGATTGGATTCTAATGGTAACACCCAGGCTGAAAAAAAAATAGAAAATGCCTTTAGGATTCAATCAGAATTCAACACCCACGCTGAAAAGATAGAAGGTGAATTCTGATTGGATCCCAATGGTAACACCCACGTTGAAAAGAAAAAAGATGAATTCTGATTGGCTACTAATGAAAACACCCATCTTGAAGGAATAGGGGACGATTTCTGATTGGCTGCTATAAGCAACACCCCAATTTTTTTCTGCACCCTGAAGCCTAATGTTTAAACCAGTCCCTATTTTCTGCCAGGATATTTTTTTTTTTAATTATTTATATTTTGAAGATTTTTTTTTTGTATTTTAAAAAATATATAGTAGTTACACTTGGATTTAAGATGCACAGAACACCTCGGATTATTTCCTTGAAAAATATCGGAATTGAGTCGTCCAATCCGCTGAGATATTTGCATAGCATTAAACTTCACTGATAAAAAAAAAAAAAAAATTATCCTTAAAAAAAACAAAAAAACATTAAATAAGTTTCTGTAAAGCAATGAATGGCGCTAAAAGTGAAAAATCCTCAGCTCCGGACTTGAGACCCGGCGTAGAAGATCACTCGCCTCTCGTACACCTTCTTCATAGTGTTCTCTATCTGCTTGAGGAAAACCTGCGGAATTCGACCGCATAATGTATGGACGCTTTCCAGGAATTTTGTCTGTAGGGGGTAATACATGGACTGGAAAAGATTTCCATCAAAGGGATACTGTCGGGGGAGGGAAGAAATGAAAAAGAAAAAAAAAAAAAAAAGTTAGGTTATAAATCATTTTTTTTTTTTTTTTTTTTTTTTAAAGTCCCCATATGGTTCATATTCACAATATAGAACACGGCTTTTAAGTATCACATACGTCACGTATCACTTCATAAAAAGCCTTGAACGCCGGTTGCTTGTCATCATGGTAGACGCCCCTATTGCCGTGGAGAATAGATACGCCGTCTTCCTCCGCAGATTTACAGTTGCTCCCGTACATGCAGTGATCGGGGCGATAATTCCACTGACATGGGAACACAAACAAATTTTCTAAAAAAAAAATAAATAAATAAAAAAATATATATATACCGTGTTTTTCCAAAAAATAAGACCTCCCCCAAAAATAAGCCCTAGCAGGGATTTTCTGCATTTTCGGAGAAAGGCTTAAATATAAGCCCTCCCCCGAAAATAAGCCCTAGTCGCGGATCAATAATGAAGTGTCCGTGCAGCTAAAAAAGTTAGATACTACAGGACACTTCATTATAGACAGCGGCACCCGGCAATTACACTCACCCGACACTGAGCAGCAGGACCTGCAGTGATCACACACCCGCACACATCAGATCACACACACACACACACACACACACACACACACACACACACACACACCAGATCTCACACACAAACATCAGATCGCACACATCATCAGATCGCACACATCATCAGATCGCACACATAATCAGATCGCACACATAATCAGATCGCACACACAAACATCGGATCACACGCAAACATCAAATCACACACACAAACATCGGATCGCACACACACTCACCTCATGCAGCGACACCGATCTCTTCTCGCCGGGAGAATCCTGAGAGGCTGTGCAGTGGAGCGCAGCGAACAGGACCTGCGGCGGGACATGTGACTTGCTTCATTCCCTGCTGCCGTAAGTGCTGGATGTGATGTGAGTGTGTGTGTGCGTGTGATCTGGTGTGCGTCTGCAATCGGCTGTGTGTGTGCCTGCGATCGGCTGTGTGCATCTGTGATCGGCTGTGTGTATCTGTGATCGGCTATTTGTGCCTGCGATCTGCTGTGTGTGATCTGCTGTGTGTGATCTGCTATGTATATCTGCGATCTGCTGTGTGTGTGCCTGCGATCGGATGTGTGCATCTGTGATCGGCTATTTGTGCCTGTGATCGGATGTGTGCATCTGTGATCGGCTGTGTGTGCCTGCGATCGGATGTGTGTGCCTGCGATCGGATGTGTGTGCCTGCGATCGGATGTGTGTGCCTGCGATCGGATGTGTGTGCCTGCGATCGGCTGTGTGTGCCTGCGATCGGCTGTGTGTGCCTGCGATCGGCTGTGTGTGCCTGCGATCGGCTGTGTGTGCCTGCGATCGGCTGTGTGTGCCTGCGATCGGCTGTGTGTGCCTGCGATCGGCTGTGTATAATTTGCTGTATATATCTGCGATCTGCTGTGTGTGATCTGCTGTGTGTGCGTGTGTGTGTGTTTGTGCGCGCCTGCGATCTGCTGTGTGTGATCTGCTGTGTGTGCGTGTGTGTGTGTGTGTGTGTGTGTGTGTGTGTGTGTGTGCGCCTGCGATCTGCTGTGTGTGTGATCTGCTGTGTGTGTGTCAGCGTGTCAGCTAGCAGCAGGTTAGGACGGCGTGCAGCACCGACCGGAGATCACAGGAGGACCTGGGAACCACGCAGACATCCTGGTCTGGTGAGTATGAGTCTCTTGGGAAGTGGGGGGTGGGGGTCTGCTTTTTGGGGGGTTAAACTTACCCCCAACCGTGTTTCTCCAAGAATAAGACCTCCTCCAAAAATAAGCCCTAGTGAATTTTTGAGGGGCAAAAAAAATATAAGACCGTGTCTATATATATATATATATATATATATATATATATATATATATATACATACACACACACACACACACGTGTATGTATGTATGTATATGTGTATATATATATATATATATATATATATATATATATATATATATATATATATATATATATATATATATATATATATATATATATGTATGTATGTATGTATGTATGTATGTATGTATGTATGTATGTATGTATGTATGTATGTATGTATGTATGTATGTATGTATATATATATATATATATATATATATATATATATATATATATATATATATATTATATATATATATATACACATAAATGTCAGTATTTTGTTCCTCCCCCGAAATAGGACAAATCTGATTTGGGAGATTTTATTAGTAATCTATACTTCTTTTATTGGTAAATAAAAATGTAATGTGTCAAATCTGAAAAGAGCAGGACTGCAGTGTAAAGCACTGGGGAGGGACAAAGATGAAACCTCTGATAAAATAAGATTTTAGACTACCACAGTCTAATAATATAGTCTGATAATAGGGCTTCCCTAGTGGAGAAAATCCCCCAAAAGTTAACATTTTGCTGAATTTTGACATTTTTACCTGGGTTGAAAGAGAATATGATATTTAGTAAGTCCTGGTCCCCCCATGTAATGTAATTCTTGTATTTCTGATATAACGGATGGAGCATTTCTTCCCACGTCAGACCGGCGGGAATCATGTTATTCTATAGAAGAGGGAAAAAAAAAAAGGACAATTAGAGATTATTCTTACATGAGCAGCACAGAGTGTTTAAGCATCCTCAGGCACCTGAGGATTGGGACCGCAGCATATTTTAAAGGGGTATTTCCAGAGCCAAAAAGGATCATAGGAGAGGTGGTGCTGGTTTACTAGACAGTTTGGGGAAAGGAGGGGTCCCTGTGACACCCCCCCCCGTCCTCAACTTGGGCATATATACTGCCGCTCCATGCATTGTCTACGGGACTGATGGAGAACAATGATCCCTTCTCTCTCCCAATAATGTTTCTTTATGCAGACAACAAGCAGAGAATGTATATTAAAATCTATACAACCATTCATTAAATTTAAAGGGGCTTTCCACTCTATTCTTTACAGATTGCTGGGGGTCTACCCGCACCAATGCAGGGAACACAAATGGCATCCCACAACCAGTGAATGGATGCGTTGTAATGGGGCCATTCCAAAAGGATTGGCGAGGATCGGAGCAGTCGGACCCCTTTAATTAAACAAGACATAAATATTTACACCTAATTCCGTGACGGTTTTCCTTTAATCTCCGGAGCCGGGGTGGCATCCTGTGATTGATTCGCACTGGTTATCTCCCTACCGTCCCCGCACATCCAGTAAACTATTATCCGGCGCTCCGCAGTAAATAACGGCGGCAGGAGCAGAGCCGGCGCTGTACATCTCCCTAATGTTCTCCGCTGACATCCATGTTTCAGATCAGTAAGGACATGAACATCGCTGTTCACCTTGAGAGAGGATCCCGCTGATCTGTAACTCGGCTGTCAGTGTAGCGCTGAGTGAAGGACTTACCGCGGAGATTGGTTTGATTTACGACACCATGTAAGCGATTTATCAGCCTTGTGCTCCTGTGCACGGTTTTATTGTAGCGGTGCTTACGGAACCTTTTATTTTTACGTTGATGTTAACCAACCTATCAAAGAGCCGTTAATATAAACCGGAATATCTACGTGCGACATTTTTTATTTTCACCTTGGCACTTAATATTTTTCATTTGCTCAGTACGTGCAAAATTAGGCAACTTTCCAAATAGGCTAATTTGCTACTATTTAGTTGCCGTAGAGACTGTGCAACTTCTTCACATAGCTGGCTGTCATGCTGACTTTTTAAAATGGGATTTTTCCAAAGTGGTTTTGTGATTAGAATGTTGTATAAGGATCTGTACAGTAAAGGGTTGATTAATGGGTGGGTAGTACAAAGATCCAGGTTATATTACATATATACACATTATATATATTCATATATACTGTATATACAAAAATATTATATATATATATATATATATATATATATATATATATATATATATATATATATATATATACATATATATATACATACACACACATATATATATATATACATATATATATATATATATATATGAATATATGTGTGTGTGTATATATGTATATATATATAGATAGAGATATATATATATAATAAGTATATATATATATATATATATATATATATATATATATATATGTGTGTACATATGTACACACATATATATACATATTATATATATATCTCTATCTATATATACATATATACACACACACACACACACATATACATACATATATACATACATACACACGTACGTACGCTCACAAGGACAGAAGCTGCTACCAAACACTTTGGATTGTTCAGTTAAAATACAACTGCTCAGTCCCTTGTCTCCTCCAACATGTGACGTCTGAAGAGGGTCGAGAGACCTTTATACGTATTAGATGGTCGTCCGATTCCATATAAAGTTATGACATAAGCTTTAAACATCTAATTTGTATGGAAAAGAAGGAGCATCAACACTGATCAGAATGTGCAGAGGGGGCAAAGCATCCAAAGCATCAGGGAGGGCAGAAGACAGTTTACAGTAAGAAAAGAATAAACAGAGAGAGGAGGGATGACTTTAGCTAATAAATATCTAATGTGTATGGAAAAGAAGGAGCATCTACCGTACACTGCTCAGAGGGGGCAAAGCATCAGGGAGGGCGGAAGACAGTTTACAGTAAGGAAAGAATAAATCAGATGGCAGAGGAGGGATGACTTTAGCTAATCAACATCTAATGTGTATGGAAAAGAAGGAGCATCAACACTGATCAGTGTGCAAAGGGGACAAAGCATCCAAAGAATCAGGGAGGGCAGATGACATATGCGGTTTACAGTAAGGAAAGAATAAAACAGAGAATTATATACGTATTAAATGGTCGTTCGATCCAATATAACTTGATGACTTTAGCTTTAAACATCTAATGTATATGGAAAAGAAGGAGCATCAACACTGATCAGTGTATGAAGAGGAGGCAAAGCATCCAAAGCATCAGGGAGGGCAGAAGACAGTTTACTGTAAAGAAAGAATAAACAGACAGAGGATGGATGACTTTAGCTAATAAACATCTAATGTCTATGGAAAAGAAGGAGCATCAACACTGATCAGAGTGTGCAGAGGGGGCAAAGTATCCAAAGCATCAGGGAGGGCAGAAAACTAAGCTTAAAGTAAGAAAAGAATAAAACAGACGGCAGAGGAGGGATGACTTTAGCTAATAATCATCTAATGTCTATGGAAAAGAAGGAGCATCAACACAATTCAGTGTATGAAGAGGGGGCAAAGCATCCAAAGCATCAGGGAGAGCGGAAGACAGTTTACTGTAAAGAGAGAATAATCAGATGGCTGACTTTAGCTAATAAACATCTAATGTATATGGAAAAGAAGCAGTGTGTACACTGCGCAACATGTGCAGAGAGGGCAAAGCATCCAAAGCATCAGGGAGGGCAGATGACATATGCGGTTTACAGTAAGGAAAGAATAAAACAGACGGCAGAGGAGCAGGAACAATCAAACTCTTCAGCATTAGCTTCTGTCAGCAGGTAAGAGGAGATATTTAATAGGTTGTAGAAGGGAAAATCAGTACAAAAATAGGAGGAATATAAATATAGCAGAAAAAAAAAAATACTAATTTGGCCATGTCCCTTTAATATGTGCAATGACAATGACCTCTATGGATGAAACAAGGAGACTTTCTAATATTGATAAAACACTTTTTCTAGTAACAGTCCTTGTATGAAAAATTTCATTCCATTATCTTTATTCCCTCGAAGGACCGTCTTCCCTCTCCATCTGTAGAGACCATTAATGTGTCACGGGTTTTCTACTCCCTTCTCCTTCGGGCACATTAAGTTCACTCATCCATCCAGATATATTTTACCCAGCAAATCATCCAACGTTATTGCAGCCTCTGATTTATTTTCTATGTAGTCGGCGCTATTAACCCTTTCTTTTTACCTTAAATTGCTGCTTCCTAATACGCGTCAGGTTCATCAACATGACCCCAGAGTTGACACCCGTCGAGCCGTAAAATGGGTGACGGGCGAAGCGGCTGTACCAGCCGATCTTGGGGACCTCGTGCTCGGGAGCCATTGCCGCCAGTTGGGTGTCATTGAAGCGTTTGAGAAATGCCCAGATGTCGTCCAGAGGCCGCAAGAAAAGGACGTCGGTGTCTACATACAGCAAGGAGTCCACGTCCTGCAGAATCATCTGTCCGGTAAAACAAAAGGATTAACAAGATTTGATTTGAATTGCTGAATTCTCCTATGTACTGCCATTAATTCAACAATCCAAATGGTGACTTAAGCCTCACCCCTCGGAGACTTCTGAACTCTAGTTTTAGGGATAGGTGGAAAACACAGCAGCAATTATACATTTTACCAACTACCCCATAGACAGGTGATATATGCACTGCGAGGCAGGAGCGTATATAGAAATCATGGGGCCCCAGAGCAGAATTTCTAATTATGCATTATACAGCCCTCCCCCCCATAGCATTGTGCAGCCCCCCACATAGCATTGTGCAGCCCCCCCATAGCATTATGCAGCCCCCCAACATAGCATTATACAGCCCCCCCACATAGCATTATACACCTCCCCCCACATAGCATTATGCAGCCCCCCACCACAGCATTATGCACCCCCCAGACAGCATTATACAGCCCTCCCACACAGCATTATTCAGCCCCCCCACATGGCATTATACAGCTCCCCCACACACAGCATTATACAGCCCCCCCACACATAGCATTATACAGCCCCCCCACATAGCATTATACAGCCCCCCCACATAGCATTATACAGCCCCCCCACATAGCATTATACAGCCCCCCCACATAGCATTATACAGCCCCCCCACCATAGCATTATGCACCCCTCACACAGCATTATACAGCCCCCCCACATAGCATTATACAGCCCCCCCCACATAGCATTATACAGCTCCCCCCACATAGCATTATACAGCCCCCCCCACATAGCATTATACAGCTCCCCCCACATAGCATTATACAGCTCCCCCCACATAGCATTATACAGCTCCCCCCACATAGCATTGTGCAGCCCCCCCCACATAGCATTGTGCAGCCCCCCCCCACATAGCATTGTGCAGCCCCCCCCCACATAGCATTGTGCAGCCCCCCCCCCACATAGCATTGTGCAGCCCCCCCACATAGCATTGTGCAGCCCCCCCCCCCACATAGCATTGTGCAGCCCCCCCCCCCACATAGCATTGTGCAGCCCCCCCCCACATAGCATTGTGTAGCCCCACTGTGTACTGAATAATTACCTCTCCTCGGTCCCCTGCTGTGTCTGTGTTCTGCACATCTCAACACAGTGGTGCACAGTACTGACGTCACTGCTGTACTGAACTGTCAGAGCACAGACACAAATGGGACAATGATGAGAGGGAGCGCTGCTCTCTGTCTCATCATTGCTTTCAACTGTATCGGCATCTGTGATGCCGATACATTTGAAAGCGCGATCCTGGGCGGGGGGGGCCTAGTGCCAGCACAGACACAGCGAGTAGCTGCCGCCGGGTCCCCCTTAGCTCACGAACCCCATAGCAGTGGTGTGGCCTGCCTCTATTGGGAGTGGTAAAAGGCTTTAGTAATGAAGTGACTGTGCTGTTCTATCCCAGTGTATACAGTAAAGCTGGCAAGCTTGTGCTCTACTGGGAGTGAAAATTGGAATATTTCAGAATTTAAAATTTGAAAAACATCCCCCAAAAATATTTTATATTTATTATATATATATATATATATATATATATATATATATATATATATATATATATATAAAGTTTGCATGAAAAAATTTGTCATTTTCAAATGTTGTCATAGCCTAGAACAAAAACAAAAAACCCAAATCACTCATATTATACAATATAAAATAAAAAAATAAGCCTTTTGGAAACTTATTAGCGACGTCTGAGTCAACCGAAATGTTTTAGTAGCTTGGACCATTAACCCAAGTGTCTTTGTGTCCCATTTATAACATTCATTAATATTCATAAGAAAGCAGAAGAGCCGCTTACTATTTAACTAAACACTTTACATGAATACATCTTGTTGTATAGATTTCGAGACATTTATTTAAAATCGGAAAAAATAAATCTCTTTTTAGGTAGATAATGCAGCTACATTCTGGCCATAGCTTTAGTTCAGGGCTAAAAAAATAAAAAATTGTGACTGCAGGTAGCTACCACTAGGGGGAGCTCACTGCACATGAATTTATTTATACAGTTTGTGCAAACCTAAGAGCTGTAAAAACCTGTATGCAGTGAGCTCCCCCTAGTGGTGACTGAATACAACTGTCACAGCTCTGCTACAAAAAGGCAGTTGCACTATCTACCTCTATAGTAGGTGCCCTACTGCCTAGAGTGTTCCTTTAAGCTTTGTGAAGATAGGTCATAAAATCTGGACTTCATAAGTACACACACACACACACACACACACACACACCACAAAAAGTTACTGATATTTGGCTTTTGGGTAAAATCTCAGGATGACCCTATAATGCCCTCTAATCTTTTCAGGTGACCTTAATGTGACCTTCTCTAATCTTTTGGATGCACTTGTTCCATGTTTCAGGACTTTTTGCACAACTTGCTGTTCTCTAACAAGGAGCTTAATGGAAAAATTCACAACAGGTGTTTGATCCTTGAATCACCCAATATATTTCAGGATCAGTTAGAATTGGTATCAAATTAGGCCGCCTCATCATCCTGTTCACATTTTGACATCTTGAGACCAAGACGAGACCTAACAATTGATCAGCAGGACCACGCCATTGTGAGGCTTCAAACAAAAATAGATATATGCTTCCAGCACTCCTTTAAATGCAAACCAAAGAATCTACACACCTGTTCCTGCACGGAAAGTCCAGAGCAATGGTTCCAATGTAGACAAGATTTGAAAAAATCCAGCGGAACGCAGGCTTATGTAAAATTTAACTTACGTCTTTATTTTTTCATTTTAAAATATCCACATCGCAGGTGGGATCCACAAGCAAGGCATTTAGCAAATTATTTCATCCAACATGTTTCGACACCAAACAAGGTCATAAAGTCTTATTCATGGATGCACTAAGAAGGTTCTGATACCTCCTATATAGCTACTTTAGAATCCCCATCATGCAGTTTGTGCTTGATTAGCTTGATTATCACACATGAGGTATAAACCTGCGCAGAAATGGGGACTCCAATGCTATAATTTGTGAACATATAAACATTAAAAACAATACATGATCATTTTGTGAAAGAAACTATACTAAAAAAATATATACACATGAATAAATCAATTGTATTGGACAATCATGTCCTGTCTTATATTCAAACCATGTGGAATACGTGTATTTAGTTTAAATATCCAAAAGGATTCTCTATTCAGGACTTTACGTTGGAAGTCTCCCCCTCTGGCCATTTGTTGAACTTTTTCTATAGCTCTGAATTTAAAACCAGATATATTACCACCATGACAGATCGTAAAATGTCTAGAAACCGCTGAAGATCCGCATATTTGTGTTTTACCTATATCTGAGATATGGCGTCTTATGCGGACCTTCAGCGGTCCCACTGTACAGCCCACATACTGTTTCTGGCATATAATACAGTCTATCAAATATATTACACCTTCACTGATACAATTCAAATGTCTATGAATTTTATATTGTACTCCCGTGGAAAAGGAGGTAAACGTATCTCCCCTTTCCACGTATGTACACACCTTGCAGGGAATGTGACCACATCTAAAAAAACCTCTGTATGTTAACCATGTGCATTCTTTCTTTATAGAATTTCTAGAAAAAAAAACTGGGAGATAAAATGTTGCCCAGGGTGGTGGCACGTTTAGGTACAAAGCGTATTAGATGTGAATTTATTATTCTAGAAAAAGTGGTATTCTGATGTAAAATGGGCAAATATTTTTTAATAATTTGTGTAATTTGAAAAAATTGTGGACTATATCTGGTTGAAAATGTTACTGGAACAGAATAAAATTGACCATATTTCTCTTACAAAGGCAAGGCGTTAGCATGGGGGGGAAATTTTCCCCCTCATTAGCTAATATAGTAGTTGCTATTTGGGAGGAACAGAATATTATTAATATAGATAATCCCTTTAAGGATAACATTATACTATATGGACGCTATATAGACGATATAGTAATGATATGGGAGGGTGATTGTCATTCATGTGATCAATTTATTAAATATATCAACCATAATTCTTTCAACCTCAAATTTACTCATAATTTTCAAAAAGATGAAATTTATTTTCTTGATATTACTTTAAAAGGGCATATAGAAAAAGGTATAATAGAGATAAGTCCTTATCGTTAACCTTCTAATAATAATGATATTCTTCATGCTAGTTCGTGTCATCCTAATCACATTATTAATAATATATCTATAGGAGAAATAATACGAACTAAAAGAAATTGTAGTAATCCAGAAAAGTTTGAGGAAGAGAAAGTTGTAGTATGTAAACGTTTACAGGATAGGGGATATTCTAATTGGTCACTTACTAAAGCTATAAATAGTGTGGATAAAATCGATAGGCAAGATTTGTTAAAAAATGGCAAACGTAGGAAATACAATAAACCATATGGTCAATTTTATTCTGTTCCAGTAACATTTTCAACCAGATATAGTCCACAATTTTTTCAAATTACACAAATTATTAAAAAATATTTGCCCATTTTACATCAGAATACCACTTTTTCTAGAATAATAAATTCACATCTAATACGCTTTGTACCTAAACGTGCCACCACCCTGGGCAACATTTTATCTCCCAGTATTTTTTCTAGAAATTCTATAAAGAAAGAATGCACATGGTTAACATACAGAGGTTTTTTTAGATGTGGTCACATTCCCTGCAAGGTGTGTACATACGTGGAAAGGGGAGATACGTTTACCTCCTTTTCCACGGGAGTACAATATAAAATTCATAGACATTTGAATTGTATCAGTGAAGGTGTAATATATTTGATAGACTGTATTATATGCCAGAAACAGTATGTGGGCTGTACAGTGGGACCGCTGAAGGTCCGCATAAGACGCCATATCTCAGATATAGGTAAAACACAAATATGCGGATCTTCAGCGGTTTCTAGACATTTTACGATCTGTCATGGTGGTAATATATCTGGTTTTAAATTCAGAGCTATACAAAAAGTTCAACAAATGGCCAGAGGGGGAGACTTCCAACGTAAAGTCCTGAATAGAGAATCCTTTTGGATATTTAAACTAAATACACGTATTCCACATGGTTTGAATATAAGACAGGACATGATTGTCCAATACAATTGATTTATTCATGTATATATATTTTTTTAGTATAGTTTCTTTCACAAAATGATCATGTATTGTTTTTAATGTTTATATGTTCACAAATTATAGCATTGGAGTCCCCATTTCTGCGCAGGTTTATACCTCATGTGTGATAATCAAGCTAATCAAGCACAAACTGCATGATGGGGATTCTAAAGTAGCTATATAGGAGGTATCAGAACCTTCTTAGTGCATCCATGAATAAGACTTTATGACCTTGTTTGGTGTCGAAACATGTTGGATGAAATAATTTTCTAAATGCCTTGCTTGTGGATCCCACCTGCGATGTGGATATTTTAAAATGAAAAAATAAAGACGTAAGTTAAATTTTACATAAGCCTGCGTTCCGCTGGATTTTTTCAAATCTTGTCTACATTGTGAGGCTTCAAGCAGGATGTTCTCAGACTGAAGTGGCCACTGAGCTTAGAGTGTCACCAGCAGGTTGTACAGAGATACAGAGAGAGTGGAAGAGACACAGAGAGGTAGAGAAGTGGATGTCCTTCTGCCACATCGCACACTGATGACCACTTCATTGTGAACAATGTGGGGGAGGGGCGGAGGCCGATAAGGCCGTGAGTGAGGAACCCAACGCGGCCGCAAGAGGGGAACCCAACGCGAACGGGAGGGAGGGAACGGACGAGGCCATGAGCGGTGTGGGGGTGGGGAGATCGGACAAGGCCGCAAAAAGGGGGAAGAACGGACAAGGCCGCAAAAAGGGGGAAGAACGGACAAGGCCGCGAGAACAGGGAGGGGACGGGCGAGACTGCGAGGGGGGGAATGGATGAGGCCGCAAGAGGCGGGAATAAAACGAGGCCGCGAGAGGCGGGAATAAAAACGAGGCCGCGAGAGGCGGGAGTGGACGAGGCCGCGAGAGGCAGGAGTGGACGAGGCCGCGAGAGGCGGGAATAAAAACGAGGCCGCGAGAGGCGGGAGTGGACGAGGCCGCGAGAGGCAGGAGTGGACGAGGCCGCGAGAGGCAGGAGTGGACGAGGCCGCGAGAGGCGGGAATGGACGAGGCCGCGAGAGGCGGGAATGGACGAGGCCGCGAGAGGCGGGAATGGACGAGGCCGCGAGAGGCGGGAATGGACGAGGCCGCGAGAGGCGGGAATGGACGAGGCCGCGAGAGGCGGGAATGGACGAGGCCGCGAGAGGCGGGAATGGACGAGGCCGCGAGAGGCGGGAATGGACGAGGCCGCGAGAGGCGGGAATGGACGAGGCCGCGAGAGGCGGGAATGGACGAGGCCGCGAGAGGAGGGGGGAATGGACGACGCCGCGAGAGGTGGGGGGAATGGACGAGGCCGCGAGAGGCGGGGGAATGGACGAGGCCGCGAGAGGCGGGGGAATGGACGAGGCCGCAAGAGGTGGGGGGAATGGACGAGGCCGCAAGAGGCGGGGGGAATGGACGAGGCCGCGAGAGGCGGGGGGAATGGACGAGGCCGCGAGAGGGGGGGGCCGAATGGATGAGGCCGCGAGGGGGGGGGGGGGGGAACAGACAAGGCCACGAGGGTGATGGATGGACCGGGGCGCAAGCAGGGGGGGGCATGGGGTTGTGACGGACGGACCAGGCCAAGAGCGGTGGGTGGAGTGAGACATGGCAGCGAGCTGGGGGGGCTACGGCCATGACACCATCCGTGATCAGCTATCCAGCGGGTATGTCATAACTCCTTGCAGGAAACTCCTTTACGTATAAGAAATCCCTTCTATAATGTTCCTATTAGAAAATGACAAAGCTCCCGGAGCCATTCCGCCAGTATAGGAGACAAATGCTCGCAATGCAATTCCCTATAAATGCCACCGAGCGAGCACAATGCGTAACAAGACTACAATCCGCAGCACAAAGCCTCCGGATGATTCCCCAGCGCTGACCCGAGCGCTGACCCAGACGGCGTACAGCTCCACGAGACGCCGATTATCAGCAGAAAAAAAAGGTGACGGCGATAATTAAATACCAGGAGCGGTAAATTGAATAGTTGCTGAAACGCGTGAGCTCCCGCTATTTAGCAGTCAGAAAAGTGAGAACTTCTGCACCTTGGAAGGAAGGTAGATAAAAGGGTGCAATATCGCCGAGGAAAACACTGTAATTAACCTCTGCGCACTCAACCTAACAGCCGCGGCGCGCTGTGAATCACATCAACGCGCTTCGCAATTATCTGTAACTCGCCACGAGAGGTAATCTCGCCCGGCAATCCCAGGGTGAGGGATGAACACTTCACATTTATTACACCCCACAGGATGGAAGCGCTCCCCACGTCCCGCGCACACAGGCAGTGAAGGCAAAGCAATTTCATTTTATAACCCGCTACTAAATGGTGGATTTACAGGGCTGGATACATTACCCTGCAGACAGGAGCACTTAAAAGGGATTGTCCACCTTCTGCTAGGGAGTGCCTAGAGATCTGAGGAGTAATGTGACGTTCAATTTTACTGCAGCGCCTCCACAGGGGAAATACAGTATTACACTATTTTTACTGACATGATTGTGTAAAGCGCAGGAACACCGGGTCCTCCGGTAATGAGTGTCGCTGCACTCTGCTATAGTACTCGGCACCTTTAACACCAATAACTAGGACTGGATTTAGTATTTAGCCCCTTATACTCATCAATGTGATCATGTCCAACAATCGCGCTTATGCAAAAACCTATATAGATCCGTGACAAACCACTGGGACACCAGGGACTATAACACTTTAGGATATATTGGGATGGAGCTACTAGATACCAGGAACTTAGGTCATGTAAGTATATGGCCATATGTAAGCACCAGACACCAGGGCCATGGACACTAAATCTAGCATCAAACCACTAGGACACCAGGGCCATGGACACTAAATCTAGCATCAAACCACTAGGACACCAGGGCCATGGACACTAAATCTAGCATCAAACCACAAGGACACCAGGGCCATGGACACTAAATCTAGCATCAAACCACTAGGACACCAGGGCCATGGACACTAAATCTAGCATCAAACCACTAGGACACCAGGGCCATGGACACTAAATCTAGCATCAAACCACTAGGACACCAGGGCCATGGACACTAAATCTAGCATCAAACCACTAGGACACCAGGGCCATGGACACTAAATCTAGCATCAAACCACTAGGACACCAGGGCCATGGACACTAAATCTAGCATCAAACCACTAGGACACCAGGGCCATGGACACTAAATCTAGCATCAAACCACTAGGACACCAGGGCCATGGATACTAAATCTAGCATCAAACCACTAGGACACCAGGGCCATGGACACTAAATCTAGCATCAAACCACTAGGACACCAGGGCCATGGACACTAAATCTAGCATCAAACCACTAGGACACCAGGGCCATGGACACTAAATCTAGCATCAAACCACTAGGACACCAGGGCCATGGACACTAAATCTAGCATCAAACCACTAGGACACCAGGGCCATGGACACTAAATCTAGCATCAAACCACTAGGACACCAGGGCCATGGACACTAAATCTAGCATCAAACCACTAGGACACCAGGGCCATGGACACTAAATCTAGCATCAAACCACAAGGACAGCAGGGGTACTGGCCCTAAAAATCTAAAATATGTTCATATGGACTCATCAATCCATTTGACACCAGGGACTTAAACACATAAGTGGGGAAATCTAAATAAGTGAACATTAAACCATAAGACACCAGGGATATGGGATATAAATATGAGGACACTCACATATATGAAAATGAAGCCAAAAGACACCAGGGACATGGGCACTAAAGCGGAGAGAAGACCTGCACTTGTGAGCATCAATCTTCTACACACCAGGGACTAAACTTGGACACTTGCCTATGTGAGCATGAAACCACAACCCACCAGGGATATGGGCTGTAAATATGAGGACACCCGCATATATGAGAATGAAGCCAATAGACACCAGGGACATGGGCACTAAAGTGGAAAGAACACCTACGCATGTGAGGACATTTGTATATGTGAGCATGAAACCACAACCCACCAGGGATATGGGCTGTAAATATGAGTACACTTGCATATATGAGAATGAAGCCAATAGACACCAGGGACATGGGCACTAAAGTGGAAAGAACAGCTACATATGTGAGGACACTTGTATATGTGAGCATCAATCTTCTACACACCAGAGACTAAACTTGGACACTTACATATGTGAGCATGAAACCACTAGACACCAGGGATATGGGACCTAAATAGTAGGACACTTGCATATATGAGAATCAAGCCAACAGACTTTGGAGACATGGGCACTAATCTTTAGGATATGTGCACATGAGCATGAAACCACTGGACACCAGGGACATGGGCACAAGTATTAAGGATATGTTTATGGGGTCAATGCGCTGATCAACAGAAAACTGAATACTTAAGCGGGTAAATTTGTATAAGAGTATGGAACCACAAGAGACCAGGGACATGGGAATTAGATCTAAGGACACATGCATATGTGAGAATCAAATCAATAGACACCAGGAACATGGACACTAAACCAAAGGACGAGTGCATAATTCCGCATCAAGCAACTAGAAAGCAAGGACATAAAATGAAGAAATCTGCGTATGAACCAGAAACATGGGCACTAAACATGAGGAACTTCAAGCCACTAGACACCAGGGACATGGGCATTAAACAGGAGGATGTGAACATATGCAAACATTAAACCACTAGATACCAGGGACATGGGCAATAAATGTATGTGCATATGTAAACATGAAACCACTAGACACCAGGCATACGGGCGCTAAATAGCTGGACTCTTGAACCAGAGACATTAACACTAATCTTAGGGATATAGGCATATGTGGACTTGAAGCCACTAGACACAGGGACAGGAGCTCTAAACTGAGTAACCTTACATACATAAGGATTTATCATCTACAGAGCAAGGGCGTGCGCACAAGACCTGAGGGCACCTGCATACAGTACAGACCAAAAGTTTGGACACACCTTCTCATTCAAAGAGTTTTCTTTATTTTCAGGACTCTGAAAATTGTAAATTCACATTGAAGGCATCAAAACTATGAATTACTACATGTGGATGGAAATACTTAAAAAAGTGTGAAACAACTGAAAATATGTCTTATATTCTAGATTCTTCACAGTAGCTGCCTTTTGCTTTGATTACTGCTTTGCACACTCTTGGCATTCTCTTGATGAGCTTCAAGAGGTAGTCACTGGAAATGGTCTTCCAACAGTCTTGAAGGAGTTCCCAGAGATGCTTAGCACTTGTTGGCCTTTTTGCCTTCACTCTGCGGTCCAGCTCACCCCAAACCATCTCGATTGGGTTCAGGTCTGGTGACTGTGGAGGCCAGGTCATCTGGCGTAGCACCCCATCACTCTCCTTCTTAGTCAAATAGCCCTTACACAGTCTGGAGGTGTGATGGGGTCATTGTCCTGTTGAAAAATAAATGATGGTCCAACTAAACGCAAACCGGATGGAATAGCACGCCGCTGCAAGATGCTGTGGTAGCCATGCTGGTTCTGTATGCCTTCAATTTTGAATAAATCCCCAACAGTGTCACCAGCAAAGCCCCCCCCCCACACCATCACCCCTCCTCCTCCTTGCTTCACTGTGGGAACCAGCCATGTAGAGTCCATCCGTTCACCTTTTCTACAAAGACACGGTGGTTGGATCCAAAGATCTCAAGTTTGGACTCATCAGACCAAAGCACAGATTTCCACTGGTCTAATGTCCATTCCTTGTGTTCTTTACCCAAACAAGTCTCTTCTGCTTGTTGCCTGTCCTTAGCAGTGGTTTCCTAGCAGCTATTTTACCATGAAGGCTGCTGCACAAAGTCTCCTCTTAACAGTTGTTCTAGAGCTGAGAAGGTGTGTCCAAACTTTTGGTCTGTACTGTATGTAAACATTAGACTACTAGAATGCAAGAATCCACTACAGCCCACGGTCACAGGCACTACCTCCGTATGTGGAGGTTAATCTACTGGACACCAGGGACACGGGCACTAAATTTAAGGATGCTTGTATATGCGAGTTATTCCAGATGAGGAAAATGGGCACTGATCCGCAGGATGCACGGCTTGCACATGTGACTATTAACCACTAAACACCAGGGATAATGACACTAAACTAAATGCAGTGTTGTGCACAGCGACATAAGAGGGACTCATAAAGCAGATGTACAGAAGACCCCCAACCTGCCATCATAAGGGAAAAGACAAGTAATCAACAAAAGCTGATAAAAACTTCTCGACGCACAATTAAGAGTTAATGTACGGTGGAGGGATGAGCGGTATTAAGAAATCAGCAAGAAGTCTAATGCCAAGATGTTTGTAGTCAATCTGAAGAACAGGTGCTGCAGCAAACCCCCCCCCCCCCCCCAAAATCACACACGGCTCTGGTGTTAGGGGGTCTGGAGCTTTCCCATCCCTCAGGGGATTAAACTGTGAAATCATATACATATACGGCTGCATAATGGAATCAATCAGGGTTTTTCCCACGGAAAATGTGTTACTTTCTTGAGACATCTGTAACTACACAGAAGTGTCCGCTATGTCCATGACTGATAGGTTCTGTGCTAATTTCTTAATATATATTTGATAGCAGTCGGGGCTCGGATTTTCTGATACAGAGCTACAAATCCCCTGCAAAGGCAAAGTAAAATGATAAAATTCTTAACTTCCTGCAGCCACCACTAGGGGGAGCCAAAGTTGAACTGAATGACAACACAGTATGCAGTGAGCTCCCTCTAGTGGTGGCTGCAGGTAGCAAACTAGTATGTTCTGTCTGTGCACGGGATTTGGAGCTTTGTGTCAGACAAAAACTAAGCTCCAACCACTATTAAGATTAATTTTTTAATGTATCAGCTTGTTATTTATTTTAACCTGAGGCCATGTACAGGTTAAAAAGAATTAACATGATCTAATTAAAAAGTAATCAGCCTAATAATGGTTGGAGCTTAGTTTTTGGCTGATATAAAGGGACATGCTCGCCGGCCAGTGATGGTACTTGCGGTGAGCTGAAAGTGGAGCCACTGGACCACAGGGTGACCCTGGGTCTACCCTAGCATGGGGTCAAGGGCCGGGACTGTGACAGCTGACCCCCAGGACAGAGAAGGGCACAGAACCAGGCAGGACAGAGTCTCAAATACAGCAGGGCAGGACAGACAGGCAGAGTGCAGGGACGGGCAGGATAGGCTGGAAGCCAGGTGCCAACAGGAAGGACGGGCTGGAAGCCAGATACGGGCAGGACAGGGCTGGAAGCCAGGGACGGGCAGGACAGGGCTGGAAGCCAGGTACGGGCAGGACAGGGCTGGAAGCCAGGTACGGGCAGGACAGGGCTGGAAGCCAGGGACGAGCAGGACAGGGCTGGAAGCCAGATACGGGCAGGACAGGGCTGGAAGCCAGGTACGGGCAGGACAGGGCTGGAAGCCAGGGACGGGCAGGACAGGGCTGGAAGCCAGGGACGAGCAGGACAGGGCTGGAAGCCAGGGACGAGCAGGACAGGGCTGGAAGCCAGGGACGAGCAGGACAGGGCTGGAAGCCAGGGACGAGCAGGACAGGGCTGGAAGCCAGGGACGGGCAGGACAGGGCTGGAAGCCAGGTACGGGCAGGACAGGGCTGGAAGCCAGGGACGAGCAGGACAGGGCTGGAAGCCAGGGACGAGCAGGACAGGGCTGGAAGCCAGGGACGAGCAGGACAGGGCTGGAAGCCAGGGACGAGCAGGACAGGGCTGGAAGCCAGGGACGAGCAGGACAGGGCTGGAAGCCAGGGACGAGCAGGACAGGGCTGGAAGCCAGGGACGGGCAGGACAGGGCTGGAAGCCAGGGACGGGCAGGACAGGGCTGGAAGCCAGGGACGGGCAGGACAGGGCTGGAAGCCAGGTACGGGCAGGACAGGGCTGGAAGCCAGGTACGGGCAGGACAGGGCTGGAAGCCAGGGACGAGCAGTCCAGGGCTGGAAGCCAGGGACGAGCAGGACAGGGCTGGAAGCCAGGGACGAGCAGGACAGGGCTGGAAGCCAGGTACGGGCAGGACAGGGCTGGAAGCCAGGTACGGGCAGGACAGGGCTGGAAGCCAGGGACGAGCAGGACAGGGCTGGAAGCCAGGGACGAGCAGGACAGGGCTGGAAGCCAGGGACGAGCAGGACAGGGCTGGAAGCCAGGGACGAGCAGGACAGGGCTGGAAGCCAGGTACGGGCAGGACAGGGCTGGAAGCCAGGGACGAGCAGGACAGGGCTGGAAGCCAGGTACGGGCAGGACAGGGCTGGAAGCCAGGGACGGGCAGGACAGGGCTGGAAGCCAGGGACGGGCAGGACAGGGCTGGAAGCCAGGGACGAGCAGGACAGGGCTGGAAGCCAGGGACCGGCAGGACAGGGCTGGAAGCCAGATACGGGCAGGACAGGGCTGGAAGCCAGATACGGGCAGGACAGGGCTGGAAGCCAGATACGGGCAGGACAGGGCTGGAAGCCAGATACGGGCAGGACAGGGCTGGAAGCCAGATACGGGCAGGACAGGGCTGGAAGCCAGATACGGGCAGGACAGGGCTGGAAGCCAGATACGGGCAGGACAGGGCTGGAAGCCAGATACGGGCAGGACAGGGCTGGAAGCCAGATACGGGCAGGACAGGGCTGGAAGCCAGGTACGGGCAGGACAGGGCTGGAAGCCAGGTACGGGCAGGACAGGGCTGGAAGCCAGGTACGGGCAGGACAGGGCTGGAAGCCAGGTACGGGCAGGACAGGGCTGGAAGCCAGGTACGGGCAGGACAGGGCTGGAAGCCAGGTACGGGCAGGAAAGCCAGGTACGGGCAGGACAGGGCTGGAAGCCAGGTACGGGCAGGACAGGGCTGGAAGCCAGGTACGGGCAGGACAGGGCTGGAAGCCAGGTACGGGCAGGACAGGGCTGGAAGCCAGGTACGGGCAGGACAGGGCTGGAAGCCAGGTATGGGCAGGATGGGCTGGAAGCCTGGTATGGGCAGGACAGGGCTTGAAGCAAGGTATGAGCAGGAAAGGTTGGGCCCAGGTGCCAACAGGCAGGACGGGCTGGACCCAGGAGCCAAACAGGCTGAATGGGGTGGGAACCAGGTACAGGACAGGACAGGCTGGAACCAGGCGCCCACCAGGGCGGAACAGTACTGGATATAGCACAGGACCAGGATACAGGACAGGATGGAACAGGACAGGACGGGTGACCTGACGACTAGACAGAGCAAACTCACTAACAGGAACTATAGTGTTGGTTAGGCACCTCCCCTAGTGGGAGATTGCCTCAAATACCCAGTACCTCTCAGTGATCGGCTGAGAGACACTTCCTAGGAGTGGCACACTGGCCCTTTAAGAGAGGGGCAGCAGTGGGCGCGCACTCCTTCGGAGCGCTATCGGAGATGCTGTGATGCGCACAAACTCCGGGAGGCAGGAGGAGGAGAAACCACAAGGTGGAGAGGCAGACACACCGGGCAGCGCAGAATGACAGTGCACGTCCCTGCAAAAGAGAAAGGAGCGCAAGGACATACCGTTACAGTTTGCAATGTCTTCTATAAGCAAAGGGGGGATAAGACACAAGTAGCTCAAACCTCTGCTGAAAGTGGAGCTTCTGCTGCCTGTAAAGGGAAACCAGATAAGCCCCTCCCCAATAGCAAAGCCACACCCCAAAGTTAGTCTCCAGCTGAAATGGACAAGACGGCAAGGATTTGGCCTTCTGTTTTCAATACGGTTATCTTAAACTTTAGGCTTGTTAAATAATCACGATCTAAAAGTTTTAGAAGTTTTTTTAAATTATTATTTTAGGGTGACTGTCCCTTTAAGCATAAAACACACACGGTTCAAGGGCCAGCACAACCCTGCCCGGTCACCTCACCCTTTTAAATGGTCCCATTGTTCCTCCCTGGTCTCTCTCACGGGGACACACTTTCCTCCTTCAATAGGCCGACTATTCTTACTGCCCGGGCCTCAGAATCAGTATTCCAAGCCGTGGCACGCTCAGCGCTCCTGGCACGGTGACTTAACTTGTGACCGAGTCTTCAAAGAGAGCAAAATCACACAGTAAAGAAAGATCAAGTGGAAAAATATCTGCCGGCCAGGAGAGTCTTAAGAAACCATAAAAGAAAAAAAATATGTCTTGCTAGAGGGGGAAAGTAAAAGCTGCACATAATCCGGTGTAGACGACCAGACGCAGAATAAGACGGAGGCGAAACCTGCATCCAATCACCGGACTCACCGGAAGGAAGAGACGCTGCGCCGCGCAGGGCTTGAATAACTTCTTCCATTCCTGAGCGTTCCCGACAGAGAACGTGATGGGGTAGATCTTGTAGTCAAATTTTCTGGACAGCTGATGTGGCCACTCTTGAAGCTGGAAGAAAAGTGATACATTAATGTAATAATATAATATACTAGCTGTACTGCCCGGCTTCGCCTGGGTTAATAACTGCTGTTAACAAAATAGAATGTATTAACAAAAATGTATTCTGCACACAAACACCACAAAACAAATAGATAAAAATGTAATTATAAATGTCTGTCTCCCCCTCTGTATCTCTCTCTCTCTCTTTCCCTGTCTGTCTCTTTCCCTCTCTTTCCCTGTGTCTGTCTCTTTGTCTGTCTCTTACCCTGTCTGTCCCTTTCCCTCTCTTTCCCTGTCTGTTTCCCTGTGTCTGTCTCTGTCTCTTTGTCTGTTTCTTACCCTGTCTGTGTCTGTCTCTTTCCCTGGCTGCATTGTGACACGCCAACATTCCATATAAGGGCGTGGCTGCACTGTGGCTCCCAGCTCCATTCGCTTTAATGGAGGCAGGTTTTTTGGTGAATAACTGTAAAGCACGGGGTTAAAATTTCCCCTCAAAACATAGCCTATGACGCTCTCGGGGTCCAGAAGTGTGAGTGTGCAAAATTTTGTGGCTGTAGCTGCGACGGTGCAGATGCCAATCACAGACACAGACATTCAGCTTTATATATTAGATATAATATTTATTCATTTATATAGTGTTTTTAATTCCACAGCGCTTTACATACATGGACAACACTGTCCCCATTGGGGCTCACAATCTAGAGTCCCTAACTGTATGTCTTTGGAGTGTGGGAGGAAACCGGAGTACCCGGAGGAAACCCACGCAAACACGGGGAGAACATACAAACTCATTGCAGATGGTGTCCTTGGTGGGATTTAAGCAGAGGACCCCAGCGCTGCAAGACTGCAGTGCTAACCACTGAGCCACCACAAGACTGCAGTGCTAACCACTGAGCCACCACAAGACTGCAGTGCTAACCACCGAGCCACCACAAGACTGCAGTGCTAACCACCGAGCCACCACAAGACTGCAGTGCTAACCACTGAGCCACCACAAGACTGCAGTGCTAACCACTGAGCCACCGTGCCGCCCTTAATGTCAATAATTATTCCTAATGTATCGGCTTTCTTGAAAGTGATGGAAACAATAGGGGTTTGCAGTTTTCCTGCATCTTTTTTGGCTGTGAGCGTGAGCCCATAGTAATAACAGATACAATTACTAAGCTGTGGCAGGCACAGGCCACCACAATAGGATCCTGCTCTACACCTATGCCTGATTCGCTATTACTACTACGCTATACTAGGGCTGGGCAAAGTGCGGCCCGAGAAAACCAGTGGACTGCCGGCCACACCGTGTCCTCCACCGCCAGACGTCACCGCTATCCACATGCTCAGGATGCATTCATTGGTGGAAGAGGCGCCGGCTCCTTCTTCCACCAATCAGCATGCAAGATAGCAGACGCAGTGACATCACATCAGCGCAACTGCTGTGCAGAGGGTCAGTGCAGCAGAGCGCTGCGGCAACCAGAGCAAGGCAAGTATGGGGTGGGTTTTGTTTTGTTTTTTTCATATGTATGCAAGTGTAAGGAGTGACCGAAAGGCTTAGTTTCTACTTGTTTTATCCACCATTAGTTTTTTCATACATTGATTTTTTTGAGTTTTATTGGTTCCATTAAAAGTCTTTGGTTTAACGGTTTACCTTGGTATTCTCCTGTGGACGTTGATGCCGCACCTGCCCTCTTTTTGTATTTAAGAGGCCATGTGGGGGCTCACACTGTATATAGAGGGGATGTGTGTGGGCTAACACTGTATATAAGGGGCTGTGTGTGGGCTCACACTGTATATAGAGGGGATATGTGTGGGCTCACACTGTATATAGAGGGGATGTGTGTGGGCTCACACTGTATATAGAGGGGCTATGTGTGGGCTCACACTGTATATAGAGGGGCTGTGCGTGGGCTCACACTGTATATAGAGGGGCTGTGCGTGGGCAAACACTGTATATAGAGGGGCTGTGCGTGGGCTCACACTGTATATAGAGGGGCTATGTGTGGGCTCACACTGTATATAGAGGGGCTGTGCGTGGGCTCACACTGTATATAGAGGGGCTGTGCGTGGGCTCACACTGTATATAAGGGGCTGTGCGTGGGCTCACACTATATAGAGGGGCTGTGCGTGGGCTTACTGTATATAGAGGGGCTGTGCGTGGGCTTACTGTATATAGAGGGGCTGTGCGTGGGCTTACTGTATATAGAGGGGCTGTGCGTGGGCTTACTGTATATAGAGGGGCTGTGCGTGGGCTTACTGTATATAGAGGGTTGTGCGTGGGCTTACTGTATATAGAGGGGCTGTGCGTGGGCTTACTGTATATAGAGGGTTGTGTGTGGGCTTACTGTATATAGAGGGGCTGTGCGTGGGCTTACTGTATATAGAGGGGCTGTGTGTGGGCTTACTGTATATAGAGGGGCTGTGCGTGGGCTTACTGTATATAGAGGGTTGTGCGTGGGCTTACTGTATATAGAGGGGCTGTGCGTGGGCTTACTGTATATAGAGGGGCTGTGTGGGCTTACTGCATATAGAGGGGCTGTGTGGGCTTACTGTATATAGAGGGGCTGTGCGTGGGCTTACTGTATATAGAGGGCTGTGTGTGGGCTTACTGTATATAGAGGGGCTGTGTGGGCTTACTGTATATAGAGGGTTGTGTGTGGGCTTACTGTATATAGAGGGTTGTGTGTGGGCTTACTGTATATAGAGGGGCTGTGCGTGGGCTTACTGTATATAGAGGGTTGTGCGTGGGCTCTTACTGTATATAGAGGGGCTGTGTGGGCTTACTGTATATAGAGGGTTGTGTGTGGGCTTACTGTATATAGAGGGGCTGTGTGTGGGCTTACTGTATATAGAGGGGCTGTGCGTGGGCTCACACTGTATATAGAGGGGCTGTGTGTGGGCTTACTGTATATAGAGGGCTGTGCGTGGGCTTACTGTATATAGAGGGTTGTGTGTGGGCTTACTGTATATAGAGGGTTGTGTGTGGGCTTACTGTATATAGAGGGGCTGTGTGTGGGCTTACTGTATATAGAGGGTTGTGTGTGGGCTTACTGTATATAGAGGGTTGTGTGTGGGCTTACTGTATATAGAGGGGCTGTGTGTGGGCTTACTGTATATAGAGGGGCTGTGCGTGGGCTCACACTGTATATAGAGGGGCTGTGCGTGGGCTTACTGTATATAGAGGGTTGTGTGTGGGCTTACTGTATATAGAGGGTTGTGTGTGGGCTTACTGTATATAGAGGGTTGTGTGTGGGCTTACTGTATATAGAGGGCTGTGCGTGGGCTTACTGTATATAGAGGGTTGTGCGTGGGCTTACTGTATATAGAGGGCTGTGCGTGGGCTTACTGTATATAGAGGGTTGTGTGTGGGCTTACTGTATATAGAGGGTTGTGTGTGGGCTTACTGTATATAGAGGGTTGTGTGTGGGCTTACTGTATATAGAGGGTTGTGTGTGGGCTTACTGTATATAGAGGGTTGTGTGTGGGCTTACTGTATATAGAGGGGCTGTGTGTGGGCTTACTGTATATAGAGGGGCTGTGCGTGGGCTCACACTGTATATAGAGGGGCTGTGCGTGGGCTTACTGTATATAGAGGGTTGTGTGTGGGCTTACTGTATATAGAGGGTTGTGTGTGGGCTTACTGTATATAGAGGGCTGTGCGTGGGCTTACTGTATATAGAGGGCTGTGCGTGGGCTTACTGTATATAGAGGGTTGTGTGTGGGCTTACTGTATATAGAGGGGCTGTGCGTGGGCTTACTGTATATAGAGGGGCTGTGCGTGGGCTCACACTGTATATAGAGGGGCTGTGCGTGGGCTTACTGTATATAGAGGGGCTGTGCGTGGGCTTACTGTATATAGAGGGTTGTGTGTGGGCTTACTGTATATAGAGGGTTGTGTGTGGGCTTACTGTATATAGAGGGTTGTGTGTGGGCTTACTGTATATAGAGGGTTGTGTGTGGGCTTACTGTATATAGAGGGCTGTGTGTGGGCTTACTGTATATAGAGGGTTGTGTGTGGGCTTACTGTATATAGAGGGTTGTGTGTGGGCTTACTGTATATAGAGGGCTGTGCGTGGGCTTACTGTATATAGAGGGCTGTGCGTGGGCTTACTGTATATAGAGGGCTGTGCGTGGGCTTACTGTATATAGAGGGCTGTGCGTGGGCTTACTGTATATAGAGGGCTGTGCGTGGGCTTACTGTATATAGAGGGCTGTGTGTGGGCTTACTGTATATAGAGGGTTGTGCGTGGGCTTACTGTATATAGAGGGCTGTGCGTGGGCTTACTGTATATAGAGGGCTGTGCGTGGGCTTACTGTATATAGAGGGCTGTGCGTGGGCTTACTGTATATAGAGGGCTGTGCGTGGGCTTACTGTATATAGAGGGCTGTGCGTGGGCTTACTGTATATAGAGGGCTGTGTGTGGGCTTACTGTATATAGAGGGTTGTGTGTGGGCTTACTGTATATAGAGGGTTGTGTGTGGGCTTACTGTATATAGAGGGTTGTGTGTGGGCTTACTGTATATAGAGGGTTGTGTGTGGGCTTACTGTATATAGAGGGGCTGTGCGTGGGCTTACTGTATATAGAGGGTTGTGCGTGGGCTTACTGTATATAGAGGGTTGTGTGTGGGCTTACTGTATATAGAGGGTTGTGCGTGGGCTTACTGTATATAGAGGGGCTGTGCGTGGGCTTACTGTATATAGAGGGGCTGTGTGTGGGCTTACTGTATATAGAGGGTTGTGTGTGGGCTTACTGTATATAGAGGGTTGTGTGTGGGCTTACTGTATATAGAGGGTTGTGTGTGGGCTTACTGTATATAGAGGGCTGTGTGTGGGCTTACTGTATATAGAGGGGCTGTGTGGGCTTACTGTATATAGAGGGGCTGTGTGTGGGCTTACTGTATATAGAGGGTTGTGCGTGGGCTCTTACTGTATATAGAGGGTTGTGTGTGGGCTTACTGTATATAGAGGGTTGTGTGTGGGCTTACTGTATATAGAGGGGCTGTGCGTGGGCTTACTGTATATAGAGGGGCTGTGTGTGGGCTTACTGTATATAGAGGGTTGTGTGTGGGCTTACTGTATATAGAGGGTTGTGTGTGGTCTTACTGTATATAGAGGGGCTGTGTGTGGGCTTACTGTATATAGAGGGTTGTGTGTGGGCTTACTGTATATAGAGGGTTGTGTGTGGGCTTACTGTATATAGAGGGTTGTGTGTGGGCTTACTGTATATAGAGGGTTGTGTGTGGGCTTACTGTATATAGAGGGTTGTGTGTGGGCTTACTGTATATAGAGGGGCTGTGTGTGGGCTTACTGTATATAGAGGGTTGTGTGTGGGCTTACTGTATATAGAGGGTTGTGTGTGGGCTTACTGTATATAGAGGGGCTGTGCGTGGGCTTACTGTATATAGAGGGTTGTGTGTGGGCTTACTGTATATAGAGGGGCTGTGCGTGGGCTTACTGTATATAGAGGGGCTGTGTGTGGGCTTACTGTATATAGAGGGTTGTGTGTGGGCTTACTGTATATAGAGGGTTGTGTGTGGGCTTACTGTATATAGAGGGGCTGTGTGTGGGCTTACTGTATATAGAGGGGCTGTGTGTGGGCTTACTGTATATAGAGGGGCTGTGTGGGTTTACACTATATATAGGAGGGGCTGTGTGTGGGCTCATACTGTATACAGCGTATCCAGCCATATCCTGTCCACCTCCATTAACTTGAGAACGGCGGCAGCTATAGGCATAGAAGTGGTGTCTAGGTATAGTAAAAGTAGCCATGCGCTACTCAATGAAACCACCTATAGCGCCACCTGGTAGAAAACGACGGAGTTAGCATTTTTATCTCGAAAACGGAACGAGATAGAGAAAAAAAGTGAATTACAAAGTTGTAGGGCATCGTCAATTCAATGTGAATCCACACTTTGTATACAGAAATGCTATGATTAGAACATGTAAAACTCACAAGGCTGCGGACGTGAAGCGATACCTCATGGAGACCTTCCTACAAGTCATTGGGTATGGTGGCTGTGTGGAGTGGCCTCCGCTCACCTGACCTGACCCCATTGGACTTCTTTCTGTGAGGTCACATCAAACAGCAGGTGTATGCGACCCCTCCACCGACATTGCAGGAACTACGACGACGTATCACAGATGCTTGTGCAAACGTGTCACCTGCCATATTGCACAGCGTGCAGCCAGATACAGTATGCTGTGCAGAGTCCAGATGTGCATTGCAGCTGACGGGGGACACTTTGTGCATCAAAGTTAAATGAGCGCCATATGCGTGAACAGCATTCAATGGGGTTTTTTTTGGGGGGGGGGGGCATGGGTTTCATATCATAGCATTTCTGTATGCAAGGTGTCGATTCGTATGGAATTGTTGATGCCCTACAATTTTTGAATTCACTTTTTTTTCCTCTATCTAGTTTAGTTTTCGAGATAAAAATGCTAAATCTGTTGTTTTCCACCAGGTGGCGCTATAGGTGGTTTCATTGTGTAGCGCATGGCTACTTTACTATACCTAGACACCACTTCTATGCCTATAGCTGCCGCCGTTCTGAAGTTAATGGCGGTGGACAGGATATGGGTGGACACACTGTATAGGGGCTGTGCGCGGGCTCATACTGTATATAGGGGCAATGTGTGGGGGCTCATACTGTATATATGGGCTGTGTGGCTCATTGTAGGGGCTTATACCGTATACAGGGTTATGTAGGGGCTTATACCGTATACAGGGCTATGTGGGGGCTCATACCGTATACAGGGCTGTGTGGGGGCTCATACCGTATACAGGGTTGTGTGGGGGCTCATACCGTATACAGGGTTGTGTGGGGGCTCATACCGTATACAGGGTTGTGTGGGGGCTCATACCGTATACAGGGTTGTGTGGGGGCTCATACCGTATACAGGGTTGTGTGGGGGCTCATACCGTATACAGGGTTGTGTGGGGGCTCATACCGTATACAGGGCTATGTGGGGGCTCATACCGTATACAGGGTTATGTGGGGGCTCATACCGTATATAGGGTTGTGTGGGGGCTCATACCGTATATAGGGTTGTGTGGGGGCTCATACCGTATATAGGGTTGTGTGGGGGCTCATACCGTATATAGGGTTGTGTGGGGGCTCATACCGTATATAGGGTTGTGTGGGGGCTCATACCGTATATAGGGTTGTGTGGGGGCTCATACCGTATATAGGGTTGCGTGGGGGCTCATACCGTATATAGGGTTGTGTGGGGGCTCATACCGTATATAGGGTTGTGTGGGGGCTCATACCGTATATAGGGTTTTGTAGGGGCTCATACCGTATATAGGGTTGTGTGGGGGCTCATACTGTATATAGGGTTGTGTGGGGGCTCATACTGTATATAGGGTTGTGTGGGGGCTCATACTGTATATAGGGTTGTGTGGGGGCTCATACTGTATATAGGGTTGTGTGGGGGCTCATACTGTATATAGGGTTGTGTGGGGGCTCATACTGTATATAGGGTTGTGTGGGGGCTCATACTGTATATAGGGTTATGTGGGGGCTCATACTGTATGCTTGTGAGCAGGGTCCTGACTCCTCTTGGCATCTGTTGAGGTCTTTTACTCTGTAATGTCTGCACATGTCCCCTCTGAATTGTAAAAAGCTGAGTAATATATTGGTCGCTATAGAAATAAAAATTATATCATTATACAATGTACTATGATGCCGCGGACACAGGCGGCCATGACACAGCTAGGACGGGCGCCTGCTCCCTGCTTATGTCTGATCCTCCAATATTAAATCAGCGGGAGTTGTAGTTTCGGGGACAATTGGTTGTTACTAAACTTCTGCTCCAGTCCATGTGATCGTCCCACCAAAATCAGGGGTGTTCACCAGTGTGACGTTACAGACCCCGGTATGGAGTCTCCGGCGGACCGCTCTAGGAAACCCCTTTCGTCTCCTTTCCCTCTCCTGAGCACGGAGGATTCTCCGCATTTCTTTTCCCTTCCTCCGTTCTTTGTCCTGTAATTGGCGCTCTGTCTTCTGCCATTTCACAATGCAAAGTCAGCAATGGTCAATATCGTGCAAGGTCACAGCAGTCATCTCCCATGGCCGGAGAGTGTGAGGTTTATAGGGAGAGTCATTAACCCCTGCAAACCCAGGCGGCTAAAAGGACTTTCACGATAGAACAATGGCAAACGGAGATATACACAAAGTTATAGTGGACAAATACATGAGATGTGTCATGTCTGAGGCTCAATGGGGGTGGCACGGTGGCTCAGTGGTTAGCACTGCAGTCTTGTGGTGGCTCAGTGGTTAGCACTGTAGTCTTGCAGGGCTGGGGTCCTGGGTTCCAATCCCACTAAGGACAACATCTGCAAGGAGTTTGTATGTTCTCCCCGTGTTTGCGTGGGTTTCCTCGGGGTTTTTCGGTTTCCTCCCACACTCCAAAAACGTACAGATAGGGGACTTAAGATTGTGAGTCCCAATGGGGACAGGGTTGCCAATGTATGTAAAGCGCTGTGGAATCAATAGTGCTATATAAATTAATAAATATATCATTATTACATCTGGAGCTTTCAGTCCTTACATTGCCTCTAACAGCGCCATCCAAATGCACGTGGCCGAGTCTGGTACTGCAGCTAAATGCAGGTGATTTGCATGGATAAAGGTAATGATGGATTTTGGGTTCGATCAATCATTTATTTGCCATATTGATGGCTGTTTTGACCAGTCATAGATCAAACATTGCTGGAAGTATAGGACCCCATTATGTGGCTCATGGGTGGTCTTTCTGCAGAGATGGAGGTCTTTTTTTTTGTCCCTTTTTTTTGCTTAGTTCCCTAGTGTTCTTACCTTTCGATCAAATTCCGGTTTTAACGCGTCTTCGGCGAATATGTGGAATCTGATTTTTTTCACGCTGAAGAGCACAGCGGATTTCACCATCGTGACCGTCTCCTCCACGCGCTCACCGCACGCCACCACAGCCAGGTGCATCCATTCCGCAGGAGCCGCGGCTTTCGGCTTTTGTTCTGCGAGTCTGTGGAAGGATGGCGGAAATATTATTACATCAGCGAACTGAAAAATAGAATCCAATTTCACTCGGCTCAGGATAAAAATAGTGGGGCATTAAGTGACTCAAAATCCAAAGTTCTTGGGTTGTTTGGATACTTTTTTGCAGATGCATTTAGATGCCGGGGTGGGGTGGGGGGGGCGGGTCACAGATTTTGCATTGTGACCCAGTTGGGGGTTGCATCATGGGGTATGTCCGGGCAAGGAAATCTGCACACTGTAAACCCATGCCCTCTGGCACCACCATAGAGCACCCATATCATCTGGAAGGCTCTTGGGGAAGAAAAAAAAAAAAAGAGGATTTTTTTTGTACTTGTAGAAAAGTTTCTTAGTTTCACTCAAAGTTTCCACAAGGCAGTGCTCCTCTAAAGCATATACAGTACAGACCAAAAGTTTGGACACACCTCCTCATCTCTAGAACAACTGTTAAGAGGAGACTTTGTGCAGCAGCCTTCATGGTAAAATAGCTGCTAGGAAACCACTGCTAAGGACAGGCAACAAGCAGAAGAGACTTGTTTGGGCTAAAGAACACAAGGAATGGACATTAGACCAGTGGAAATCTGTGCTTTGGTCTGATGACTCCAAATATGAGATCTTTGGATCCAACCACCGTGTCTTTGTAGAAAAGGTGAACGGATGGACTCTACATGGCTGGTTCCCACAGTGAAGCATGGAGGAGGAGGTGTGATGGTGTGGGGGTGCTTTGCTGGTGACACTGTTGGGGATTTATTCAAAATTGAAGGCATACTGAACCAGCATGGCTACCACAGCATCTTGCAGCGGCGTGCTATTCCATCCGGTTTGCGTTTAGTTGGACCATCATTTATTTTTCAACAGGACAATGACCCCAAACACACCTCCAGGCTGTGTAAGGGCTATTTGACTAAGGAGAGTGATGGGGGTGCTACGCCAGATGACCTGGCCTCCACAGTCACCAGACCTGAACCCAATCGAGATGGTTTGGGGGTGAGCTGGACCGCAGAGTGAAGGCAAAAGGGCCAACAAGTGCTAAGCATCTCTGGGAACTCCTTCAAGACTGTTGGAAAACCATTTCCGGTGACTACCTCTTGAAGCTCATCAAGAGAATGCCAAGAGTGTGCAAAGCAGTAATCAAAGCAAAAGGGGGCTACTGTGAAGAACCTAGAATATAAGACATATTTTCAGTTGTGTCACACTTTAAGTATTTCATTCCACATGTTTTAATTCATAGTTTTGATGCTTTCAATGTGAATCTAGAATTTAGAGTGTTGAAAATAAAGAAAAAACTCCTTGAATGAGAAGGTGTGTCCAAACATTTGGTCTGTATGTGGGCCAGGAATAGGGGCTGGATAGGTTATGTCATGAGAAAAATACCTATAAAAAAAAAGAATTTAGCCAAGTGTTTTGCATACAACAAACCTGATTCTCCCGGACAACAACTTAAAAAAGTTGGAAAGGATGATAACACAAAGACATTATTCACATGATACCCACAAAGCCCCCACACCGCATCGCCCCCTTGTTACCGTCTTTTAACAATCACATTAGAATAAAAACTTTTTTCTTGGCTAAAAAAAAAAAAGTCTAGCTTATTGTTACTGTTCAATCGCAAAAGCTCAACAATAGATGCACGACTTCCTCTCCGACTTGGCGCAGAACAACAGGAAGAAGCCAACAGAAAAACAAAGCTCAGAGGAGGACGCCGCCGCTCATTCCTGGTCATCACGGGGAGAGGGGTTTCACCCTCGAAAAGTGCTGGTATATACAGTGTCACGAGGGGGATGTGATAGCTTGGGAGAGAGAGGGGCTTAACCTCAAGCTAGGGGGGTACCCTGGGCTGACCCTCAACTCAGAAATACGTTTGAAGGTAGCAACATCTGAGCCACCAACCTCTCCCTGTTTCCTGTCCTGGCCCTAAAAGTAATGTCTCTGTCACACCCACCACCCAAGGGGACAGAATGGGATAAAGATCCCAAAAAACCCCAACAACAAATAACAAACAGGGGGTATAACTGAAACACACACACACACACACACACACACACACACACACACACACACACACAAAGACCTACACAAGGGAACGACAAAAAAAAAAAAAAGTACACAGGGAGGGGTAACCAAGTAAAAGGTAAAAATAAAGGGTAGTTGCACACAACTCTGCCCAAAATAGCAGCAGGGGCAGCCTCACGGCGGCGGCCAAACAGCGGTTGCAGCAGCTTCACGGCAGTGGTGGCAGCCTCATGACGGCGGCAGCCTCGTTGCGGTGTGACGCACACATGACGTTGCGCCAGGCCGGCAAAAAAGGAGCAGGGTAGGAAGAAGTTTGCTGGGTTCCTTTCCGGAATACTGACCCAAGTCCTGCAAATTGATTTGCTCATCTCCAGTAACGGCGCATGCGCAGTACCGCTCCATTTATACAGCTAAATGCACTTTAATGGTGACCCCCTCTTTTTTTAAGTCAGTAACCACATCAAAGTAGTTTTCTCCAGAAGGATGTAGCTAAAGTGCCGAGACATCTTAGAAATGGCTGAGATTTCATGCTGGAACCTGAAGACACGACTGTATACCCCCCCTTTCAGTTACATGAAGTCCAATAGTCAGCAGGGGGCGTCGTTGAGCGCAGTGGAAATACCCCGCCATATACAGTCTCGGGGTACAGCGCATGAGTTATATCTTTTTTCCAAAGCACAATTTACATAAAATATGAAAGTCTGAGAAATACCGAGCAAGAGCCATGAATAAAATGTCACAATGAAAGCTTTACCGCGGGATTTACAAGAGTTACTACTGTGCAGCGATCCCGCCACGCGCGCATCAATAAGAGCGGAGAAGGCTTAGGTCTTAATTAAATTCTACTTTCAGAGGGGCATAAATATTGAATGAGCTCATTTATGTGAATTAGTATTTACCTTCCAGCTTTTAATGTAACACCGTGAATTATTAAAGGGAAACGCCGAGTGTTAAAACCCGTAATCTGAGCGGCTGGATTTATGATTTACACGTCATATACTTTACTTTCAAGTATTCTGTCTGCAGAACTAAGGAGGGAATCGTATACAAAACGCCAACGACAATTATATTAGAAAAAAAAGAGGCGGACTACAAATAACAGCAGTTCTTCCATACAGAAGGGGGGACCTCACATGACTGCTGCAGCCAATCAGTGGCGACTGTTTCCATTGGTCATGTCAAGAGGCAGCCAGAAGCCCTGTAGGTGGTGATGGTATTATAATGGATAAGTGGCAACAGTCCATTAGAAAAACAGGTTTACTTTTTTTTTTTTTTTTTTTTTTTTTTACTTGAACCACCCTGGACCCATTAAGAAAGTGTTAAAATATTGGATAACTCTTCAAGACCTCATGGAAAAACTCTGTGCGGAGATAATCCATCCACTTCACAGGTGCGTCATATCAAGATGCTGACTAGAAAGCACAATTCTTGCACAGGTGCGCCTCAGGCTGGCCAGCACGATTATTGCACAGGTGCGCCTCAGGCTGGCCAGCTCGATTATCGCACAGGTGTGCCTCAGGCTGGCCAGCACGATTATCGCACAGGTGCGCCTCAGGCTGGCCAGCACAATTATTGCACAGGTGCGCCTCAGGCTGGCCAGCACAATTATTGCACAGGTGTGCCTCAGGCTGGCCAGCACAATTATCGCACAGGTGCGCCTCAGGCTGGCCAGCACGATTATCGCACAGGTGCGCCTCAGGCTGGCCAGCACGATTATTGCACAGGTGCGCCTCAGGCTGGCCAGCACGATTATTGCACAGGTGCGCCTCAGGCTGGCCAGCTCGATTATCGCACAGGTGTGCCTCAGGCTGGCCAGCACGATTATCGCACAGGCGCGCTTCAGGCTGGCCAGCACGATTATTGCACAGGCGCGCCTCAGGCTGGCCAGTACGATTATTGCACAGGTGCGCCTTAGGCTGACCCCAAAAAAAATCCACTCTAAAATGTGCAGTTTTACAGTATTGGGGGTGTCCGAGGGGGGGCAGAAAACCAGTCAGTATCTGGTGTGACCACCATTACACATCTCCTTCGTGCCAGACGCCATTGAATGCGAGCATTTACCCACTGAAGGTTATGATGATGAACTACAGTCAGGTGAAAGGTGGAGACCCCAATGAGGATGACGAGCAGCAGATGAGCTTCCCTGAGACGGTTCTGACAGGCTGTGCAGAATTTCTTTAGTTTTGCACAGATTGCTGTAGCCGCTATCTGGGTAGCCGGTCTCATGATCTTGGATGTGATGATGCTGCATGTGGAGGTCCTGGGCTGGTGCAGTTACGCGTACTCTGCGGTTTGATGTACTGGCAGAAGACTTTTCAGAAGTCTCATTATCATCAGAGGCAGGATTATTATACCTTTATACACAGCTGATAACACAAAGGTCCACTAATCACAATGGATGACGTCACAGCTCCCCCTCCCTTTACAAATGACTCTTTTTGCACATGCACATTAGATGCTTCAATACAAAAGATAAGGCCGGAATGATTCTACTGCTGCTAATGTTCATGTGCACTTCCTGGAAGAATTAGTACAAAATTATCCCCAATGGCCAGTGTTAATATGGCAAGATTTAAAATTAAAAAAAAATAAATTAAAAAAACATAGAAATCGGATTTAAACAGTAGGAAATTTTATGATGATACAGTCCGTTTAAATGCACTGCTATTGTTTTCACTTATCAGCCTTGGTTGAAGCAGGGTGGCCGATCGAATATTAGGAGGAAAGAAAAAAAAAAAAAAACCCTAACCCCATCTTCAGTTCTGATATGCAACAGACACATGAATGTCAATGATACTTACTAATATTGTAATGCCTCATTACCTTATGCTTTTTATTTTAGGTTACCGGCCCTTTAAAAGGGAACAAAAAACGTAGGAAAGCCGCAAAAGCACATTCCGCTGACGGATCAGCCATCCAGAGCGCGGCTGCTCGGGCTTTTGTGATCGCAACAGCTATTTCTTGCTAATACAAAAAAAGTCCTGCGCCATTTACATGACAAAGGAGGAACCGTCCCGAACTCCTCCGCTCCTCTCAGATGTTACAGATTAGTAAGGAATGAATAAAACCTGCGACTGCAGAGAGCGGCCTCTTATCCTCACACAATTTACCCCTCCAAGAAATAAAGGTCTGAGACTCTAGAGCAATCCTGCGAAAAGGGCCGAGATCAAGACCCTCTCCTAGGGGAGATAGAAGGAAACTAAGGGGTATCTGATAGTATAGACTGGTGATATGAGGGGATGGGACGTAGAACATCCAGTCTGAAAAGTACCTGGCAATTTATGGCTAATAAACCGTGATGACCGCTAGCCATCTCCAGCTTAAAAATGTCTCTCTCCACCTTATGTTACAACATATTGTGTGTGAACCTAGGAGGAACCCTGAGGTGATGGCAATTTTTGGCATGCAGGACATTAACATTGAATGGTGGCGCGGACCGTAGCTATCCATGCTCTTGGAGGAGAGGAGAGGAGAGGAGAGAGAGGAGACCATGATCGTCAATACCCTTGGGAGTGGGGGGAAGACCGTAACAATCAACACCTTTGGGGGGATTGTAACCATCAGCACCCGTGGGGGGCGGACAGTGACTGTCAACACTGTTGGGGAAGGGGTGACCGTGACTGTCAACACCCTTGGGGGAAGACAAGGCCGAGACATTCAACACCCTTGGGAGGAGGCAGACCGTAACAGTCAACATCCTTAGGGAGGCGGCCCGTGACAGTCAACAACCTTGAGGGGAAGGGGGGGGGGAGAAATGACACCGTGAACCGTGACAGTCAACAGCCTTGGGGGACACACACACCGTGACAGTAAACAACCTGGGGGGGCACACTGTGACAGTCAACAACCTTGGGGGGGGTTGAACCATGGTCATAAACACCCATGGGGGGTGGACTGTGGCCATCAATACCCGGAGTGGGGTGGGGGGGGGGGGCAAACCTCCCTTGGGGGGGGGGGACCGTAACAGTCAACATCCTGGGGAGGAATGTGACCATCAACAACCTTGGAGGAGGCAGACTGCAACAGTCAATATCCTTGTGGGGAGGGGCAGACTGTGCTAGGCAGCATCCTGGGGGGGGGGGGGGGCAGAATGTGATTGTCAATATCCTTGGGTTGGGACAAACCGTGACAGTGAACACCGTTGGGCGGGAGGGCCCATGACTATCAACACCCGTGGGGGGAGGCAGACTGTGGCCATCAATACCTGGGGGGGGGGGGGGGGCGCGGGGGCAAATCATGACCGTCAACTCCCTCAGTGGGGCCTGTGACTGAGTTACTACCATTGAGGGGGACCACCTTCATCATCAAGGCCATTGGGGGGCAGACTGTGGATCACAAGAACCAACTGTGGCATTGATTTGTACCTGGCACAGCTGCACTACCAAACACAGCCTCTGGACAAAAGTGGCACTGTTTCGGCCGTAAACGCAGACCCCTCTTTCTAATCTCATACGGCCCCTTTAATGCAAGTAGAACCAACATCTGGGGCCTGATAAGAAAGCAGCTGTCAGTCCTAGCAGATTGCGGAGCTCCTTCACGAGTATGAGATCAGGTTACCCTGAGAAAACCGGCGAGATCTCGGGGACGCGCTGACGACTGTAATGTCTGATGGGTTCACGGGATCCTAATCTTGCCCGGTGATGTATTCAGGTCCAGTTCTGATCCATTCAGGGTCCACACAGGACGACTGCTTACAAAACGTCATTGCTTTACAGCCAGTAAACCCATCCACACTTAGGTCACGTATTCTACGCTCTGTACTTCCACCAAATTTTGGCCCACTATCCAGTGAGTGATAATCCACCATGCTTTACACTGCAGGTCAGCCGATGTGCAGGGCTAGTGTGACGCCCTGGACCCCAGGGGTCACAGAGTAACACCACATACACACACCCTCCCCTGGTCAGGAACACCCGTCAAACAAAACCCTTGTTGCCTCCCTCCAGGGTCTGATGTCCACACCAGGTGGGGCGGAGCCAGGCGGTTGGCCCCACCCACCGAGGAGTTCACAGGCCTGGAGGCGGGAAAAAGTCAGTTAGTTGGAGGTGAAGTTGAGTTGAGGAGTGGAGTTGTGGAGTCCAGAAGAGTGGAAGTGAGAGAAGTAGAGACTGTGTGTCTGGGTTGGAGCCCAGGCACAATCAGCAAGGTCGGCAGACGGTGGTGGCCATCTGCAGGAGTTGGTGGAGGTCTGCGGAGCCGTAGGACCAGGGTCGGGCGGTGGCCCGCCGGTACCGAACCGGAGAGCGGATTAAAGCCAAGCACCAAGGCAGGGTACTTCCAGACTAGGTTCGGAAGCCGCCGTAACAGTCAAATTACCCGATTGCGGTCTGGACTTCAGGGGTTCATTCCCAACCAAGTCTCGTCAGAAGGCAACAGCCCAACCCGTCCGGATAAGAGCCACCGCTAACGGCCAGAGATCCAAGGGCCAGCGCCTGCGGGCAAAACGGGCTCTTCCGACACGTACAAGCCAGGGAGCGGACCACCCGTGGGAATCCATAGGGGTCAAAGACTTACACATAGGTGCAGGGAACGACAGCCACCATCAACCCATCCGGGGAGAGTGAAGATACCGCAGCCGACTGCGGGCCCCGTCCATCCAGCCGTTTGGTTTACCAGAGACTTTGTTCTTGACTACCTGAGTGAGTACACCAGTGCCATCTGGCACAGCGCTGCACCGTAACGCTGCCCCCCCCGCATTGGCACCTGCACCTATCCCCTCCTCCCTACTCACTAATCCCTAACCGGGGCCCCGGCACAACAGCCCCTACCCACGGAGGGGCCAACACCTCAGCTGCTCCCTGTCATCGCTCCCGGGATCCCCCGTCACCAGCAGCGGTGGTGCCCACCATCACCACAACCCATGGGTGGCGTCACAACAGACATCCCACCACCAAACCTCCCCTTTTCACTCGTGGGTGAGGAGACGCTGCTTGAGCCTCCGGGTCCGGCCCCGTGCTCGAGCCACCGAGGAGCAGAAGCACCGGACCCGAGCGCCAGCGATTCCCCAGGCGAGCGGCGTTCCCAAAACCCCTCCGCCCGCGACACTAGCAGGAGCAGTTCTTTGCTGGCAGCTTTCCAATCAATGAAGGAATACTTAACAGTAGAAGCCCCCGATCATGTAAATGTATCACACGCCCCTCTTTATGAATATTTATAGGGGGTCGATGCACGAACCTCAGTGCGGCCCCCATTAATCGTGGCTCGTCCGGTGCCACGTCCTGCACAGTTACATCTATATGTAGAGCACGATCTTACTTTTACCTGCAGAGTCAAAATTTCTGCCAAAAAGAAGAAACAAAACCCCTCCCCGCCATCTACTACAATCGCAACCGGCGTCTTTTATTCCAGCCATTACCAGGAGGGAATCCGAAAATCAAAAAGCGCATTTGTATCCATTTTCACGGTGGCAGATCAATCAATTACGGCTTTATACAGAGTATCTCGGCCTCACATCTGCTTAGACAAGCTGTTTATCAAGTGTCGTCCTCTGAAGAGACGCAGCGCGGCAAAATTATTGATTCCTGTGCGGATATAAAGGCTTCGCTGTCGATTTTTATTTTATGGATTCGACAACTAGGAGACAATTATCTTCAAAGTTTATAAATGATGGTTGTCGTGCCGCTCCGCGCAGAGAAGGGGGAGAACGCCAGACATGCGATGGCGGCACGGTCCGTGCTGGATTGAGCACACATCCGGCAATTGATGGACCCTTACGTAATGGTGGTCCTGTTGATGTACGACATGTGATCACTACAGCAAAGGAACCGTCCTGTGCATGTCTGACATGTGAAGCCTACAGCAAAGGAACCGTCCTGTGCATGTCTGACATGTGAAGCCTACAGCAAAGGAACAGTCCTGTACATGTCCGACATGCAATCCCTACAGCAAAGGAACAGTCCTGTGCATGTCTGATATGTGAAGCCTTCAGCAAAGAACCAGTCCTGTCCATGTCAGACATGTGATCCCTGCAGAAAAGGACCAGTCCTGTTAATGTTCTGCATGTGACCCATATAGCAAAGGAACAGTCCCGTACATGTCCGGCATGCGATCGTGGCGCAAAGTAACAGTCTTGTGTATGATTCACATGCGATTTTGGCGCAAAGGAAAAGTCTGGTGCATGTCCAACATGTGATCCCTACAGCAAAGGAACTGTCCTGTGCATGTCTGACATATGAAGCCTACAGTAAAGGAACAGTCCTGTGCATGTCCAACATGTGATCCCTACAGCAAAGGAACAGTCCTGTGCATGTCTGACATATGAAGCCTACAGTAAAGGAACAGTCCTGTGCATGTCCAACATGTGATCCCTACAGCAAAGGAACAGTCCTGTGCATGTCTGACATATGAAGCCTACAGTAAAGGAACAGTCCTGTGCATGTCCAACATGTGATCCCTACAGCAAAGGAACAGTCATGTACATGTTCGAAATGTGATGCATACAGCAAAGGAACAGTCCTGTAAATATCAGACACGCAATCCTTCAGCAAAGGAACAGTCCTGTACATATCAGACACGCAATCCTTCAGCAAAGGAACAGTCCTGTGCATGCCCGACATTTTATCCCTACAGCAAAGGAACTATCCTGTACATGTTCGACATGTTATCTCTATAGCAATGTAATGATCCTGTGGATTTCCAACATGTGATCCTTACAGCAAAAGAACAGTCCTGTGTTTAGTGGGGGTCTTATATATTCGGAAGAAGTCCCTTAAAATCCTCAAAAAAAAGTTTGTCCCTAATGTGATCCCATAAATCTAGTGTTGCTGCATTTATGCGGAGCACAACCTCATTTCTCTCGTTATTAATCCCTCTCGACTTTCTAACACAGAAACTACGTAAACCCGTAATGACAATGTGGATACAACCAAGAAAAATGCCTCTTACGTATACACAAACATAACCCCCCCCACCACCACACTCCCCGGATGATGTGTGTCTATGACCGTATCCAGAACAGCGACCTTAACAAGACCGGGGCACGTGACTTATTTGGGGGTTCGTGTCCAAGCGCCCGCCAGGAAGCCAAATGGAATATTTCTGAGATTACAAAAAGCTGGAAACATAAAACAGTAATCCGATCCAAGCGAGCAGAGGGAACGTATCCCCACATCAGACCCCAGCCAAACAATGCACCAAAGTACAAACTGCAAACTTGTTTCATGGAGTTAATTAAATCCGATCTCAACAACTTTCTGTGCCAAGTAAAAGCTTTTTACAACTCCAATGTGAGCTGAGATTACACAGTTTCATTATTTTTTTTTATGTCCAAAATTCTTTACTCTATCTTTACCCAGTTTCACGTCTCCAACCTTTCTTTTACAGTTGTTAAAATTCGTATTCCTTTAGCCACCACTAGGGGGAGCTCCCTACAGATTATATAGGTCATCGCATACAGTGAGCTCCATCTAGTGGTGGCTGAAAACTGCAACAGTTCTATCAATTAGCTTTATGTCTTTGCAGGGGGGGGGGGTGGCAACTCAAATTAATTGGGTCTCCCACCTCTCAAGTTAATTAACACAGAACCTGAAGCCAAAACCTGCTCTCTTGGCAATAGAAATCAAGTTTTAATGTGTTTTTGGTGTAGATTATGTGTCATTTGTCTACGGCGCGTGTAATAAAGTTAGTTTACTGCACCAAACAGCAGCAAAACTGCAGCGGTTGCGTTGTTTGTTTTTTTGTTTTTTTTTTGCACTATGGTGAAAAAAAAGCTGCAAAAATGCTGAAAGACATGACATGCTGCAGCTTTCAAAAAAATGGAAAAAAAAAATAATTGTATGCATGGGATTTCGGAAATCTCAGCTTTTGCTGGTACTGTAAAAAGCAGCTTTTAATTTGCATTAAAAAAAAAAAAATATTTTTTTTTTTTGCAAAAAAAAAAATGCAACGTGTGAGCATATTCTTACCCTCAAATAGCTGATAAGTGGCTTCAAGGTTCTGGGGTTAGATGCAAAACAGGACCTTACTTACCAAAGATGTGTACCGGCCCGGGGCTCGGCCGGCTGCCGAGCCGCTCGGATCCGTGCTCGTCGGTGGGAGGCTCGAGCTCCTCCCGGACCCGGGGGTCACGTCGCTCTGAAGGGAAGCTGGCGCTACGTGTAGGGATTTCGGTGGGAAGGTTCACGGCCGGGGCCGTGGTATTTAGGGATGTAAGTTCGTGACGCCACCCACGGGTTGTGGTGAATGTGGACACCACCGCTGCCGTTAACTAGGCTCCCGGGGACGGTGTTGTGCAGCCTGGTGTTGACTCCTCCGTGGGCAGGGGGTGATGGTCTCGGGGCCCGGTGGTTGTGAGATGCGGGCAAGATGGTGTGGGGCAGTGCGCGGCCCGAGGGAACTGTTGTACTCACTATGACAGATACACCGGAGTCTCTGGTAAACCAAAAAAGATGGTGGTCGGTGCCCGCAGCCGGCTGCGCTTTGCCCCTTTCTCAGGTTGGTGGTTTCCGCCTTTCTCCTGCACCTCTGTGGTAGAACTTGACTGCCTATGCTTCAGCAACTGTAGTGTGCTCCCCGGCTTTGTGTGTGTCGGGGAACCAGTTTGCCCGCAGGCGCTGGCCCGTTGGATCTCTCTGCCTGTGCGGTGGCTTTCTATCCCCCTCGGTGGGCTGTTGCCGTCTTTCGGGTCTTGGGACGGGAAAGGATCTAAGGTTATTCACCGCAATCAGTGAATTCGACTCAGTCCAGTGGCTTCTGGACTTCGTTCTGGGTCTGAAAACCCCTCCTGGTGCTCAGGTTTCCAGTTGGCTCCCCGGTTCGGTACCGGCGGGCCACTACCCTGTCCCGGTCCCTTACGGTTACACCAGCCGTCTTCCCGGCTCCTGCAGGCGGCCAACACCGTCTGCCTCCTTGTCACGGTATCAGGGCTACGACCCTGGCACTGGTCAGTGTTGCCGCTGCAGACCTGACGCCTCAGGCCTGCTGCACTTGAACTTGAACTCAAGCACACACTAAGCTGAACTGAACTAAACTCAACTGACTACTGCTTCCTGTCTCAGGCCCTCTGGACTCCTAGGTGGGCGTGGCCAGCCACCTGGCTCCGCCCCCTGGTGTGACCATTGAACACAGAGAGGTGACAAGGGTTTTTAGGTTGGCTGCTGTCAGCTTGTTAGAGGCTGGTGTTTGAGCAGGGGGTCTACCTGTGACTACCTGGCTAGTCCAAGGCGTCACAGTAATATGGCACTTTGAGCACCAGGGGAAGATTTAACTGATATCTTTGCTCTTCTGTCATGTTAGGTATGGGAAAATACCAAGCGAATGGTGAAAAGAGAGGGGAGGGAAAAAGGGAAACCCCTTGTCAAAAGGGAGGGGGAAAAATGGTGAACCCCTGATAAAACCTTCCGGTAGCTCCTAGCTCCTCTACATAGATAGGTTCCACACCTATGCGCCAAGTAGGTTACCTGACCCTGGCTGACCTTGGACTGGGCCCTAGGTAAGTAAGGGGCAGAATGAGTGATAGTCAATTCTTAGTCCTAAGGAACACACAAGGAAAACAAAACAGGAGAAAGCAAACAAAAATATATCCAAAACTTAGGGAGAGTAACAGCAATATACAACAATGTGCACCCATGCACCGAGCAGGATATCTGGCCCTGGCTGATCCTGAACTGGGCAATAGGTAATGAACTGGCGGGATGAGCGCTAGTCAACCCCACTAAGTCCTAAGGAACACATAGGGAAAACAAAAAAGGAGAAGAAAGCAAACAAACAACTCCAAGATGACTTAAGGAGAGTAACAACAAAATACAACGTTTCTCCAGATGATTATAAGCCGATTGCTTGTGATCAGGACTGTATAGAAACTGAACTCTATCACCAGCAACATACCAAGGGGAAATACAGGTATATAAAGACACAGAGGGTGATAATGATTAGCAGATGAAAGGAAAAAGATCTCTGCAGGGTACTAAAGGGGAAGGAGTAAACCCTAATCCTAAAGGGGATGGAGTAAACCCTAATCCTAAAGGGGATGGAGTAAACCCCAATCCTAAAGGGGATGGAGTAAACCCTAATCCTAAAGGGGATGGAGTAAACCCTAATCCTAAAGGGGATGGAGTAAACCCTAATCCTAAAGGGGATGGAGTAAACCCTAATCCTAAAGGGGATGGAGTAAACCCTAATCCTAAAGGGGATGGAGTAAACCCTAATCCTAAAGGGGAAGGAGTAAACCCTAATCCTAAAGGGGAAAGAGTAATCCCTAACCAAGAAGACATACCAAACTCCATTCACACCACAGTGGAAAGGATGGAATATCAAGGAGCAGTTTGTGCAGCCAAAAGGGTACACCTCTAGGCCATTGCACCACATCAATATAAAGAGTCCCGTAGAGGCTGCAGCGATCACCTGATGGCAGAAAGCCTCTGTGGACTTACCATGAGCTGGACACCCATCAATTTGATATTGGGTGATGGGGTGGGGGGGGGGTGGGGGGGTTAGACATGGGAAACCATTACAGCCCAGTTTAGCGGCAGCAGAAGCAATTCCCATACCCTGGGCCCGTCTCCTACAGTCAGCAATGACTGACAAGCCGCAATCCTATGATCTCCAGCTTCAGCTGCTACAGCAAACCCCCGCTGAATACGGGACAGATAACTTATTCTATCAGAGATGGGGGAATCTGTGTCACGTCTACCGATGCAACACTCCAGAGAGCGCAACGTATTAACAAGACAAGCACAAGAGGCCAATAGAGACGAGAAGCCGAGAATACGGATACATTATATTCATCACAACCGAGGGTTTTCGCGCTTTGAATTCTCTACAGGAAAATTTGTGTTTCTCGTCTTTACTTATAAAGCTGTCAAAACTCACAAATCCTTTTTAAACAGAGCATTAAATGAAACGTAGAGGACGTGCACGATTCTGCATTATATCGCCTGCCAAACCCTACGGAGACATGGCACACGCAGCCGGCTCGGTAACAATGTATAATTGAAACTTAAAAGTATCTGAACGGTAACAAGGCAGGAAATTCCCATTTATTTTCTCCTCGCTGGCTGGCATCACCCGCCGTAATCTATTAGAAGTTAACCTCCAGCCAATATACTCCTTCCTCGAAACTCCAGAACATCCATCACAAAATGATATATAATTGCTATATAAAAGCTCAAATAAAACCTAAAATCCCAAGTACAGAAGCCTGGAGAGGATTGCCAACAATATAATGCATAGAAGATGGAAACTGGCTGAAACCCATGGAACCAGACGGCATCGGACATATAGTGGGGGGCTTCCCCAACCCCCCCCCCCCCAAGAACTATGATGTCGGGGGAGAGAAGGATTGAGCATTCGGAAATTTAATATCCAATCTATTGGTTTTCAAGTAAAAGTATGGCAATGGCTTACTCCTCTCTTCCCAAGGAAAATACCGTATTTTTCGTTTTATAAGACGCACTGGATTATAAGACGCACCCTAAATTTAGAGGACAAAAAAAAGGGGGGGGGATGTCCGTCATACTCTGGTGTTGTCTTACTGGAGGAGGGGAAGGGGGGGGGGGGGAAGAGCAGGTTCACGGGAGGCAGGGGTGGAGTAGGGTCACAGGAGGCAGGGGTGGAGTAGGGTGATGCTGCAGTGAGGGCTGTGCAGAACAGGGTGGTGCGGCGGGTGTCCCACTCCCGTATGCTCTGTTGGCGGTGCGGGCTTCAAAGAAATGGTGAACGGAGGTGGTGGATGCGCAGATTGAGCTCTCGGCTCAATGACAAGCCAAGATCTCATCTGTGTACGCGCCGCCTCCGGGCACCATTTTCTTTAAGTCTGCTGCTGGAGGCGGCGCGTGCGCAGATGAGATCTTGAGCCGAGAGCTCCATCTGCGCATGTGCTGACTCCGGGCACCATTTTCTTTAAGTCTGCTGCTGGAGGCGGTGCGTGCGCAGATGAGATCTTGTGCCGAGAGCTCCATCTGCGCATGGGCCGACTCCGGGTACTATTTCTTTGAAGCCCGCACTGACAACAGGGCATCTGGAATACCCCACACACCGTCCTGCTCCACACAGCCAGCAGGGCCCCAGCCACCAGCGCAGCATCCATTCTCCACCTCCCAGTAAGCTACATTCAGATTGTAAGACGCACCCCTCATTTTCCTCCCAAATTATTGGGAGAAAAAGTGTGTCTTACAATTCGAAAAATACGGCAAGTGCTCAGCTCAGTCCATGCAAACAGTAGATGTGCTGCCGATAACATGATACTATTTGTGCACCTAAAAGCAGCTGTCAAGTGGAAAAAAACCCTGCAGATATGGGGTCGATCTGCAGGTTAATAGCGTGTCGAACATACCCGCACTTAAGGCGGCGTCACACGGTACTATATAATCGGGCAATGTGTCATCGGGGTCACGTCGTTAGTGATGCACATCCGGCATCGTTTGACATATCGTAGCGTGTGACATCTCCGAGCGACTGTGAACGAGAAATAATACCTTATCGTTGCTCGTTGACACGTCGCTCATTTTCATAAAATCGTTCCTCCTTCTGCGCGCCGGTTGTTCGTCGTTCCCGAGGCAGCACACATCGCTCCGTGTGACACCCCGGGAACGACGAACAAGAACTTACCTGCGTCCCGCCGGCAATGCGGAAGGAAGGAGGTGGGTGGGATGTTATGTCCCGCTCATCTCCGCCCCTCCGCTTCTATTGGGCGGCCGCTGTGTGACGTCGCTGTGACGCCGCACGATCCGCCCCCTTTAGGAAGAGGATGTTCGCCGCCCACAGCGAGGTAGTTCGGGAGGTAAGTACGTGTGACGGGGTTAACGACTTTGTGCGATCGCACGACATATCGGCGAGTGTGACGCCGGCTTTAGAGCCCCACTGCCGGGAGGAAACAAACTTTATTCCTCCCGGCAGCATTCAGCTTCCAATCACAAGGGTGGCGCCAGCGAAACCCTGGCACTGACCGGCAGCCTACTCTAATGCTGCCAGTGTTATGGCTATGCGCCGGAGGCGCCATCCTTCTCACAAGGGGCATTTCCACCAGGTAAAATAATTACATATTTAGATTGTCTGATCCTTTTGAGGATAGGTGGAGCGAGAGGTTTTTGGAGGCTGATAATATACCTCCACTAATAAGGAAACAAACAAAAAACAAAAAGGGTCTTGCTACAACTTAACTTTTGCAAGTGCAAAACTCTAAACAACAGACATTTCTTACCTTGTCCCCTGAAAAAGCAGAGGAGGCTAAACCGACCCCTTTCTCCAAATTGTTTCCTATACACCAGCATTGTAAAGGAAGCCTCTTATTATACATTGACAGATTTCAAAAACACGTAGTTATATTCAGTTCACATTTGCAGACGAAGCATCTGAAAATAACGATCACGCACCGGATGAAAAAGGCGGCACCGGCGGCCCGATTCTGCGCCAATGAACCTTCGTGCCGTGGAGCCCTGTAGTAGGAGTCCATTGATGTAATAACCGCAGAATAAGGCCTGAAACGAGCGCCAAATGTTTATTATGTAACCGAGACGTCTGGATAACAGACTATAGATTCCCAGGGCAGCATAGACCTGGAGGAAAAAGCAAAATTACAGCCCGACCCTTCCACCGAGGCTCTGTGTGTATGGATCACATCTGCCAAACTGAAATGCACTTAGGCCAAAAATTCCTGAGAAGCAAAGGCCTAAATCCAGCAAAACTGAGGTTGGCGTTGGCCCCCCCCAGAGTCCCCCATCCCACCTTTGTGGACCCCACTATATTGTACAGAACAGATGGTCATTATCAGGCAGGGTCAGTGTTGGAGGTCTCATGGGTCCCTATGGTAAAGTGTCCTGTGTGCCCACCCTATAATAAAACCCTTTAGGACATAATGGAGAATATTTATCATGTTGCAAAATTTACAAATATAGGAATCAGTCAAAGTGGCGCCAAGATAAAAAGGTTTGTGTCACGGGTGACAGACAGTCATATTGTTTCTAGCCTTAGAAGGTCACGGTGTCCGGCTGTGCAGAATGCTCCCTGACTTTCCATTGTTGCTGCTGTCAGTATTCATTGATTTAGGTAGCTTTCCTGCTGGATTCATCTCTCCTCCTTTTGGACCCAGCAGAAGCTCGCCTTCCACCCAGCTGCTGATCAAAAGTATTCTCTAAGTGCTTAAATACCCCCTTCCTTCGACTGGTGCTGGTGATATTTTCAGTTCCTTCAAGCCGAGGTTGCAAGCAGGTGGCTTGTACTCCTCTGTGGTATTGTTGCTGATGACTCAGGTAGACGTTCAACAAAGTTATCTGTGGATAAGTAGTTCATGTTTTTCCCCGTGTGTGTCCTCCTTGTGTCTTCTATACTGGTTAGTGGGGTTGATGAAGAGCTCATTACCAGGGATACCTAGGGACAGGTATCCTGCTTAGTGCATAGGTGCAAAAAGTATCTACGGTGGTGAAGAACCCCAGGGGCTAGCAGTAGGTTCGGTCAGGGGGTCACCATCTCCCCCTTCCCTAGACACAGGGTTTCCCTTCTCTTTTACCATTCGTTTGGTACTTCCGCGCACCTATTGTGACAGCTTGGTATTGTGCTGGCTAACTGGGGGGGTGGTGGAGGGGATGATTGAGTGCTCTCAGTGGGAGAAACAAAATAATAATCTTGTACAGTCCCTTCGGCCCCCTTCAATTTTTCACCCTTTTCCCACATTTCAGGCTTCAAACATAAAGATAAAAATGTTAATGTTCTGGTGAAGAGTCAGCAACAAATGGACACGATTGTGAAGGTGAACGAAATGTATTGCTTATTTTAAAGTTTTTTAAAAAATAAATAAATAACTGAAAATTGGTTTGTGCAATATTATTCATCCCCTTTAAGTTAATCCTTTGTAGCGCCCCCTTTTGCTGCGATTACAACTGCAGTCGCTTGGGGTATGTCTCTATCAGTTTTGCACATGGAGAGGCTGAAATTCTCGCCCATTCTTCCTTTGTAAACAGCTGGAGCTGAGTGAGGTTGGATGGAGGCGTTTGTGAACAGCAGTTTTCTGCTCTTTCCACAGATTCTCGATTGGGTTCAGGTCTGGACTGTGACTTGGCCATTCTAACACCTGGATACGTTTATTTGTGAACCATTCCATTGTAGATTTTTCTTTATGTTTGGGATCATTGTCTTGTTGGAAGACAAATCTCCGTCCCAGTCTCAGGTCTTTTGCAGACTCCAAAAGGTTTTCTTCAAGAATGGTTCTGTATTTGGCTCCATCCATCTTCCCATCAATTTTAACCATCCTCCCTGTCCCTGCTGAAGCAAAGCAGGCCCAAACCATGATGCTGCCACCACCATGTTTGACACTGGGCATGGTGTGTTCAGGCTGATAAGCTGTGTTGCTTTTACATTGTGCCCAAATAGTTTGATTTTGGTTTCATCTGACCAGAGCACCTTCTTCCACATGTTTGGTGTCTCCAGGTGGCTTGTGGCAATGACAAATGACACTTTTTATGGATATCTTTGAGAAATGTCTTTCTTCTTGCCTCTCTTCCATAAAGGCCAGATTTGTGCAGTGTAGACTGATTGTTGTCCTATGGACAGACTCTCCCACCTCAGCTGTAGATCTCTGCAGATCATACAGAGGGATCATGGGCCTCTTGGCTGCATCTCTGATCAGTCTTCTCCTTGTGTGAGATGATAGTTTGGATGGACGGCCGGGTCTTGGTAGATTTGCAGTGGTATGATCCTCCTTCCATTTCAATATGATAGCTTGCACAGTGCTCCTTGGCATGTTTAAAGTTGTGGAAATCTTTTTGTAACCAAATTCGGCTTTAAACTTCTCCACAACAGTATCACGGACCTGCCTGTTGTGTTCCTTGGTCTTCATGATTCTTTGTGCTTTAAACAGAACCCTGAGACTATCACAGAGCAGGGGCATTTATACGGAGACTTGATTACACACAGGGGCTTATATTTATCATCATCAGTCATTTAGGACAACATTGGATCATTCAGAGATCCTCAATCAACTTCTGGAGTGCGTTTGCTGCACTGAAAATAAAGGGGATGAATAATATTGCACGCCACAATTTCAGTTTATTATTTTTTATAAAAGTTTAAAATAAGCAATACATTTCGTTCAACTTCACAATTGTGTCCACTTGTTGATTCTTCACCATAAAAAAATTAAAATTTTATCTGTATGTTTGAAGCCTGAAATGTGGGAAAAGGTTGAAAAATTCAAGAGGGTTGAATACTTTTGGAAGGCACTGTAGTTATGATACATTTTATTGGCTACAAAAAATAAAATAAATGATGTTACAAAGTGAGATTTCCAGACTGCTTAGGTCATGAAAACGTGCTTAGCAACAATTTTTTTATTTTTTGTAGCCAATAAAATGTATGTTACAAAGCAAGTTTGAGACATAAGCAGTCTGGAAATCTCACTTTGTAACAATTTTATTTATTTTTTTTTGTAGCCAATAAAATGTATCATACCTACAAGATTATTATTTTGTTTCTCCCCCTGAGAGCACTCGATCTTTTGGCACCAAAATGGCGCATGTTATATAATCAGTTTAATACAACCAGATGGGCAGGTCATATTTTAAAGAATTTACAGTGTAATTAAGCCCCATCCCAGACATCTTATGGAATTCCCCCAAATTCCCACTTTTTTTTTTTCCGAGGCGTGTATTATATAGGGAAGTCAGAAGATAGAGCTGTAAACGAAAAAGTGTTCTGCTAAAAGCTATTGAAGATCTACAAGATCTATCTACAAGATGACCTGACACTCGCCACAAATGTATCATTGTTATCCCAGTGTAAATACCATTGTTCTAAAGCCCGTGATGTTTTGCTTTTGTTCACTTTGTCCCCCCCCCTTCCTTCTTCCCTGTACATACTTCTAGTCTTTTTAGCTATCTGGGCACATTATTAAAAAAACTTTACTGTGTGTGTCATTTTAAAGACCACGCCCAGTTGGCTATAAAGACAACATTTATATATAGGAAAGAAGAGACCATAGAGTGAAGACAATAATTATTTGATCCCTTGCTGATTTTGTAAGTTTGCCAACCGACAGACATGAACAGTCTGTAATTTTAAGGGTAGGTTAATTTTTAACAGTGAGAAATAGAATATCCAAAATAAAATCCAGAAAATTACAATTTATTTGCATTTTGCAGAGAGAAATAAATATTTGATCCCTGTGGCAAACAAGACTTAATACTTGGTGGCCGTCTCCTTGTTGGCAGCGCAGCAGTCAGACGTTTTTTGTAGTTGATGATGAGGTTTGCGCACATGTCAGGAGGAATTTTGCTCAACTCCTCTTTGCAGATCATCTCTAAATCATTAAGATTTTGAGGCCGTCGCTTGGCAACTTGGAGCTTCAGCTCCTCCATAAGTTTTCTATAGGATTAAGGTCTGGAGACTGGCTAGGCCACTCCATGACCTTAGTGTGCTTTTTTTTTTTTTGAGCCAGTCCTTTGTGGCCTTGGCTTTATGTTTTGGGTCATTGTTGTGCTGGAAGACCCAGCTACGAGCCATTTTTAATGTCCTGGCAGAGGGGAGGAGGTTGTCACTGAGGATTTTATGGTATATGGCTCCATCCATTGTCCCACTGTTGCGGTAAAGTAGTCCCGTGCGCTTATCAGAGAGACACCCCCAAAACATAATGTTTCCACCTCCATGCTTCACAGTGGGGATGGTGTTCTTTGGGTCATAAGCAGCATTTCTATTCCTCCAAACATGGCAAGTTGAGTTAAGGCCAAAGAGCTCAATGTTTGTCTCATCTGACCACAGCACCTTCTCCCAATCACTCTCAGAATCATCCAGGTGTTCACTGGCAAACTTCAGATGGGACGGCTGCCCATGGGCCCTCTTAAGCAATGGGACTTTGCGGACACTGCAGGATTTTAAGCCAATAATAATGTGTTACCAATGGTTTTCTTGGTGACAGTGGTCCCAGCTGCCTTGAGATCATTAACAAGTTCCCCCCGTGTAGTTTTAGTCTGATCTCTCACCTTCCTCATGATCCTGGATACCCCAGGAGGTGAGATTTTGCATGGAGCCCCAGATCGTTGCCGATTGACACGGATTTTGTATTTCTTCAATTTTCTTACTATTGCACCAGCAGTTGTCTCCTACTCACCCAGCGTCTACCTTATGGTTTTGTCGCCCATTCCAGCCTTGTACAGGTCTATGATCTTGTCCCTGACATCCTACAAAGTTCTTTGGTCGTCCATGTTGTAGACGTTAGAGTCTGACTGATTAAGGGTAAGTTCACACAGTGTGTTTTTCGCGGCGTTTTTGCGCGTTTTTCGGGTGCGTTTTTGGCCTCAAAACTGCATGACTTTGCTTCCCCAGCAAAGTCTATGAGTTTTCATTTTTGCTGTCTGCACACAACTTTTATTTTAAGCTGCGTTTTTGAGCTTAAAAAAAAAAAAATAGACATGTCAATTCTTTCCTGCGTTTTTCTGTGTTTTCCCCCCCATGCAGCCAAAAACGCACCAAATCGCGGAAAAACGCATGCGTTTTTTGCCGCGTTTTTTTTCCCGCGGGTGCGTTTTTGGCAGCCAAAAACGCACAAAATTGCAGCGTCAAAAAAACGCAGCGTGTGCACATAGCCTAATGGAGTCTGTGGACAGGAGTCTTTTATACAAGTAACAATGTAAGAGCTGTCTAATGCCGGTAATGAGTTGATTAGGAGCGTCTAACTGGTCTGTAGGAACCAGAACTTAATGGTTGGTAAGGGATCAAATACTTATTTCTCTCTGCAAAATGCAAATAAATTGATATACTTTATACAATGTGATTTTCTGGATTTTATTTTGGATATTCTCCCACTATTAAAATTAACCTACCCTTAAAATTATAGACTGCTCATGTCTTTTTCAGTGGGGAAACTTACCAAAACAGTAAGGGATCAAATAATTATTTCCTTCACTGTATCTCAGGAATGGAAAGGGTCAAGAACAAATGAAGAACATCACTGGATTCAGGAGAACAGAGGCATTTACACCAGGTTAAATATTATATATATATATATATATATATATATATATATATATATATATATATATATATATATATATATATATATATATATATATATATATATATATATATATATATTTACATTTTACCTGTATCAAAATGGAGGATACCAGAAAATTTTACCTGTATAATTTACAGAGCAAGAGGTGCTGACCAGATTGAGATATAAACTTTTGACGGTGAGTAGATGAGTCTAGAGGGTGGTTTCACTTAAAGGGAACCTGTCAGCAGATTTGGGGTTTATAAGCTGCGGCCACCACCACTACGCTCTTATATACAGTATATTAGAATGCTGTATATCAGAGCGCAGGCCGCTGTGTAGAACGTAAAAATCACTTTATAATACTCACCTAAACGGTCGGTGCGGTGCAGACCAGTTACTCACCTAAGGGGCGGTGCAGACTGGTCGGATGGGTGTCTCTGTTCTCCGGTACCGGCGCCTCCTCTTTCGGCCATCTTTGTCCTCCTTCTGAAGCCTGTGTGCATGACGCGTCCTATGTCATCCACACTAGTTGGCATTGAGGTCCTGCGCAGGCGCACTACAATACTTTGACCTGTCCTGCTCAGGGCAGATCAAAGTGCGCCTTATAGTCTCTAAATCTGGAGACAGGTTCCCTTTAAATGGGTATTCTGAATTGTGAAAGTTATCCCTTATTTAATAAATATTGGATAATTTTCTGATTGATGGGGGTCCCTGGATCCCAGTGATTTCAAGAACTAGGCGCAGTGGTCAGTCATGCGCATTACAGCTCTGAGGTTGGGGGGGCGCAGCGCTCCGCTAGGTCTTCAGCGCTCCCTTTAGAGTGAATGGAGTGTCAATGCACATGATCGACCTCCGCTCCATTCGGTCTGGGCTCGATTCTCGGGATCACTACAGTTGGAAAGTTTTCCCCTATCAGTGGATTGGAGATAACTGTCAAGCTTGGAAATAAGCCGCACATCCCCCCCCCCCCCAACCCTCCTTGGCACACGGCTCTGATGCGCATTCTGAATGGCTTAGATAATGCTATAATCCCTGACAGCCTCGATGTTTAATATCACAGAGAACTAAACTTTATGCCAGATCCCAACTTGTTACTGTTGCTCAAATTAAAACTTGCGCTTCTATTAAAACGACGGCACCGCTGAGACGTGTAAACTAATACATTACCGCTTAGATCGAGCGAATCGCTTGCTAAATGCAAGAGTAATCAATCTCTGAACAGCAATTTAACATCAAGAGCACTCTATGGCTCTCGTGGCAGGCAGGAGGCATATATTACCGAAATATTATTCATACGGATGAGATGCCAGGCTCTTCAACTCTAGGGAAACTGCAAATCCCAAGAGACTTGGAAATGAAGGTTGTCCCCATAATATCACCCAACGTGGAATATGTCAGGCCGGGGGTCACAACGACGCATGTGGGCTCATACAAGAGAATCAATGCAATATGCTAATGATGCAGGGGTGTATATATTGATGCAACACGGGGCCCATTTTTATCGCCAAAACAGGTGGAATTGTGCATAATCATAACCTATTGGATTGCATAGGGCCCATATACTGTTCTTGCACAGGGACCCTTCTGTCTGTGTCCGCCAGTGCCAGAGGGGATGGTACCAGACACAGGGATTTAAAGAACATCCAAATGTCATGCTCTGCCCCTTTAAAAAGATGCATTCCAGCTTTAAGCATTTATCATTTAGCAACTGGGCAAGTGGTGCTAAATTAAAGAGGTCTATAGCCTGGGACCCTTAATAATTGACAGAATGGAAATTCTCGTTTTCTGGAGCCTCAAAACTGCAGGTAGAAGGCGTCTGAATGGAAAGGAGATCAAGAAGTTCTGCCGGCCAATGCAAAGTCTGTGAAATAAGTGGGGAGGGTTCCCAGCAGCCCCATTAAACCAAGTGTGTGTGTGTGTGTGGGGGGGGGGGGTCCCAGCAACCCCATGAAACCAAGTGTGGGGGGGGAGGCCCAGCAGCCCCATTAAACCAAGTGTGGGGGGGGGGGGTCCCAGCAGTCCCATTAAACCAAGTGGGGGGGTCCCAGCAGCCCCATTCAACCAAGTGTGTGGGGGGGGGTCCCAGCAGCCCCATTAAACCAAGTGGGGGGGTCCCAGCAGCCCCATTAAAACCAAGGGGGGGGGGGGGGGTCCCAGCAGCCCCATTAAAACCAAGTGGGGGGGTCCCAGCAGCCCCATTAAAACCAAGTGGGGGGGTCCCAGCAGCCCCATTAAAACCAAGTGGGGGGGTCCCAGCAGCCCCATTAAACCAAGTGGGGGTCCCAACAGCCCCATTAAACCAAGTGGGGGTCCCAGTAGCCCCATTAAATCCTTTAAAGGGAACCAATCACCAGGATTTTCGTATATAACCTAAAGAAAGTGCTATACTGGCACCATCAGGCTGAGTATATACGCACCTGTAGTGGTCAGCTCGGATGTTTAGGTTTTGAAATCCAAGAAAGTAAATTTTGTAAAATTAGCTTCTTGAGTGACAGCAGCTGAGGATCAGATAATATCTGGGGGGGGTATTCATAATTATCCCCTCCCCCTGTTAGAATTAGCATAAGTGTGATACAATCTATTTAATTTTTCACTAGCAGGACCTGTGTGAGGTCATACCCATGTGACTAGAAGGGGCAGGGCCTCAGGAAACAAACAGGTCACATGGGTATGACCTCACACAGGTCCTGCTAGTGAAAAGTTACATCAACTGTATCATACTTATTCTAAATCTAACAGAGGGGGGGATAACTCTGAATACCCCCCAGATATTATCTGATCCTCAGCTGCTGTCACTCAAGAAGCTGATAAGTTTATAAACTTTACTTACTTGGATTTCAAAACCTATCCATCTGAGCTGACCACTACAGGTATGTATAGTATCAGCCTGATAGTGCCAGTATAGCACTGGCTTTAGCTTATATACGAAAATCCTGGCGATTGGTTCCCTTTAACACAGTCCATTAACTTTTGGGGGGGCAAAGGTTCAGTTTGCGGTCCTAGCGCTGTCTAAATAGCCTGTTTTTTTGGCACCCAGTACTCATGCCCTGAAAGCCACGTCCATTACGGATCTAGATAGTGCATTTGATACGCCTTACGAGTGCTGATCTGCTTTATACAAGTTGCTTGATGCTCCTTCACCGGCCATTTTTCAGAAGCTGACAAACAATGATGGAAACAGAATGATCCATTCTCTAACAAAATGGTTCTGTCCCCAAACGCAATAGGTTATTGGCAGCACTTACCCAGTTTAAAGCAGGTGATGAACTGCGCAACTTTTTTTTTTTTGCCAGAATGAACGATCTGATCACCGGTTGAATGAGTGTTTTCGTTGGACGATAAAATTAATCGTCAATGAACGTTTCTTTGAACGCTCGTGTGCTGGATCGATTTGTCTAAAAGCGTCATCACTGATCACAGTTGACTCCTCTAAAATTAATCAAATAAACCCAGTTTACAAATCCGACTTTCACGGTCAGAGTCTGAACCACAAGGTCCAGATTGGTCGCAGGTATCCTAAACTGAACAGCCTCATCCCTATATACTAGACTGCAGGGTCCGGGTCTGGAGACCCCCGGACATTCTAGAGACCCCCACCCCCAGACTTTCTGGATTCTGGAGGACCCCCCCACAGACGTTCTGGAGACACCCCCCCTACAGACGTTCTGGAGACACCCCCCCCCCCTACAGACGTTCTGGAGACACCCCCCCCTACAGACGTTCTGGAGACCCCCCCACAGACGTTCTGGAGACCCCCCCCCCACAGACGTTCTGCAGACCCCCCCACAGACGTTCTGGAGACCCCCCCCCCCCCACAGACGTTCTGGAGACCCCCCCCACAGACGTTCTGGAGACCCCCCCCCCACAGACGTTCTGGAGACCCCCCCCACAGACGTTCTGGAGACCCCCCCCCCCACAGACGTTCTGGAGACCCCCCCCCCCCACAGACGTTCTGGAGACCCCCCCCCACAGACGTTCTGGAGACCCCCCCCCACAGACGTTCTGGAGACCCCCCCCCACAGACGTTCTGGAGACCCCCCCCACAGACGTTCTGGAGACCCCCCCACAGACGTTCTAGAGACCCCCCGCACAGACGTTCTAGAGACACACCCCCCCCCCCCCCACGTTCTGGAGAAACCCCCCCCCCCCCCACCCCACAGACGTTTTGGAGACAACCCCCACACACATTCTAGAGACACCCCCCCACAGATGTTTTGGAGGCCCCCCTTCCCCCACAGAAGTTTTGGAGACCCCCAGACCTTCTGGAGACCCCCGGACCTTCTGGACTTTGTGGTTCGTTCTCGAATGGTGAAGGCTGGATTTCATAAAAATTGTCATCTAGTGCCAAGAGGGTGCGGAACCAAATCTCCCCAGTTCTGGGAATTGCTGGGAGTCACAGACCGAGATCAATGCTATCCGAAGACGTGTCAGTGATATATCAGAAGGGGCTTAAAGAGGAAAGTCCCTTGAAGGGAACATTGTATTGTAATATTTGTACATCAAATAACCAAACTGAGGAAACCTCCTCATAAAGTTTGCATACTCCTTTGAAATGACTCTTGGCTCACACGGTGCTATCTTTTAATGTGAATAGATACATTGTATTCATAAGAAACAAAAACAGGGACCACAGTGACACGTCTGTCAATCATTATAGCAAGTACAAGCCATCCAAGATGTTCTGCAGCAGCCATTGGGTTCTGCTTACCTTGTTTTAGCCGGTCTCCCCTTCGTGTTGCTTTTCTTCTTCACCCTGGACTCTTTTTTGGGTTTGTGCACTTCTATGGCTTTGAAGTACCCAGGGGTAGTGGTGGACTGCACCAGGTTCTGCCCAGAGGGGGCTGGAAGTTTGGATCTCCTGGTCCCTTTACCAGGGGGCTCCTCTGTATTCCCCAGGAAGAGATACAAGATCAGAAGCCCCCCCAGGCAGAGCAAGCTGACCAGGAGCTTGCAATGGATCCTCATAGTGTGGGGTCTCCCTCGTAGATCATCTTTGGAGGAGGTGGGGGGCTTACCCCTTGGGGATCAGCATTGCAGGCAACATTGTGAGAAGCTTCCACAGGGAGCTCCGGGGCTGCAGGCACCACGTATCCGATTGTCAGGGCAGGGGGAGGGGGGCCGAGGAGACAGAGGTGGGAGGGATCCTACCGTAATGTGTGGAGCTCAAGCTCCTCTGTTCTTTATGTTCTACAGGCGCTGCTGTTCCTGCTCTGACCTGCAGAGGGCGCGCCCCCGCCCAGCGACGGTTACAAGATACTTTGTATCAATAGTTTACTGTAAACATTCCAAAGAGGACACTCCGGAACTAGGAACAATAGAAGAGCACAACAAAGAAAACACTGGTCATCAGTTTTTAACTATCTAGGTTCACATTTCCGTTGTTTTGCATCAGTCACAATCCGTCGCCTTCAGGAATTACGGTATACTGCAAAATATTTTGCAGGAATCCAGTTTTTCCCCATAGACTTCTATTAGGCTATGTGCGCATGTAGCGTTCTGTCCCTGCAGAAATTTCTGCAGCGATTTGAACAGCACACGTGCGCTTCAAATCGCTGCAGAAACAGTCCGTAATGAAAAAAAAAAAAAGCCGATTCCATGCGCTCTGACTGCAGCCCCTCCCATAGACAGAGCGGGGGATGCATGCAAAGCGCAGGAAAGAAGTGACATGTCCCTTCTTAGAACGCGTGCTTCGGGCAGCAGCCGAAGCGCTGCGCTCTAATACGCCACGTGCGCACGGCTCCTGCATAATCTTCATAGATTATGCTGGGGACGCAGGACGCATGCAGTTACGCTGCGGTGCAGATCGCAGCGTAACTGCATGGAAATACACAACGTGCGCACATAGCATTAGCGACGGATTGTGGTTGATGGCTTTGCGTTGCATCCGCTGCGAACGGATCAGTCGTTTAGTGACTGACCGTCAGGCGGGAGCAACGCTGAATGTAATGTTTTTTGGAACGGCAAAAAAACGGACTCCGCAGGTGTCCGTCACCATCCGTCACAAGCTATAATAAATGTCTATGGTGCTGGATTCCGTCATACTCTACTGAGCATGCCCAGCATGTTTGGCACACCCAGTGGGCTGTCCCAAACACAAACGGATCACGACGGATCCGTCAAAGAACGGACACACAGCGGATGTAACAGACGTGACGTATCAGTTTTTTTCACAGGATTCCTGTGAACGGAATCCTGTGAAATAACACATTTGTTGCGTCAGTTGACATCTCAAAAACGACGGATCCGTCATTGCGTCGCAACAACGGACCTGACGGAAGCGTGAACCTAGCCTTAGTTATATCTGTACCAATTGAAGAAGGTTAACAACAATCCAAATGATTATATAGCACCTTGATAATCCACATCATCATCACTGTCCCCATTGGAGCACACAACCTACATTCTCTATCACTATGTCTTTGGAGTGTGGGAGGAAACCCACACAAACACAGGGAGAACATAAAAACTCCTTGCAGATGTTGTCCTTGGTGGGATTTGAACCCAGGACCCCAGCGCTGCAAGACTGCAGTGCTAACCACTGAGCCACCACAAGACTGCAGTGCTAACCACTGAGCCACCGTACTGCCAAATAAAGGAGCTTTCACACATTCAGTTTTTGCCGTCAGGCACAATCTGGCGATTTCCGGAAAAAACGGATCCTGCGTCTGTTACCACCGGATCCATTTTTTTCCTCATAGACTTGTGTTAGAGCCGGATTGTGCCACTTGGCCTTGCGTTTCATCCGGCTTTTTCTGTGTCCCACTGCCAGAAAAGACACACAAGGGAATGTTTTTCGTCACCGTCAAAAAATCGCACCGCGCCCTGTGGCGTGTCGTAAAATGAAAGCCTATGGGGCCAGATTCGTCGTAATGCGGAAAAAAACGCATTACAGCGACAGATCCGTTTTTTTAAACTGAGCATGCTCAGATGTGTAAATTCATTTCTGATTAGAAAATATCTCTCTATCTCTCTCTCTCTGTCCATGTTGGTCTCTCCCTCTCAGAACCCTCTCTCATACTCACCGATCACCGGCACGGCGTGGCACTGCATGGCTGTCACACTGCTCTGGCGGCTTCTCCTCTTTTGAAAATGCCGGCCGCTCATTATTCCATCTCGTATTCACTGCTTCCCCCACCCACTGCCGCCTATGATTGGTTGCAGTCCAACACGCCCCCACGCTGAGTGACAGCTGTCTCACTGCAACCAATCACAGCGCTGGTGGGCGAGTCTATGTAGTGCAGTAAAATAAATAAATAAATAATAAAAAAGAAAACGGCATGTGGTCCCCCCTAATTTTGATACCAGCCAAGGTAAAGCCACACGGCTGAAGGCTGGTATTCTCAGGATGGGGAGCCCCACATTATGGGGAGACCCCCAGCCTAAACATATCAGGCAGCAGCTGCCCGGAATTGCTGCATCCATTAGATGTGACAGTCCCGGGACTCTACCCGGCTCATCCCGAATTGCCCTTGTGCGGTGGCAATCGGGGTAATAAGGAGCTAATGGCAGCAGCCCATAGCGACCACTAAATCCTAGGTTAATCATGGCAGGCGTCTATGAGACACATTCCATGTTTAACCTGTAAGTGAAAGTAAATAAAAACATACACCCGGTGGCAATTGGGGTAATAAGGAGTTAGTGGCAGCCCATAGCTGCCACTAAGTCCTAGCTTAGTGATGGCAGGCGTCTATGAGATACTCTTCATCACAAGCTGTAGTAAAAGTACATAAACACAAAAAGCGAAAAATCCAATATTTGGAATAAAAGACAAAAAAAACACCCTCTTTCACCACTTTATTAATCCCCAAATACCCCTCCAGATCCGGCGTAATCCACACGAGGTCCCACGACGCATCCAGCTCTGCTACAGTAAGCTGACAGGAGCAGCCGTAGAGCACGACCGCTCTCTGTGAGCTCCACGCATCAACTGAAGAGAGCCGCGCGATCAGCGATGACGTCACTCAGGTTACTCGCAGCCACCGCTCTCATGTGGAGGACTGCAGCTGGCCGCGGGTAACCTGAGTGACGGCACCGCTGATCGCCCGGCTCACTTCAATCACTCAGGCGATTTGTGGTCACCGGTGAGTCCTTCACTTGTGATCGCAAATCAGGCCATAGCACACAGACAGAGCCGCGGGATGACAATGAAGTCGGGTGAAGTTCATCCGAGTTCATTCTGATCGTGCGGCTCTGTCTCGCAGCCAGCCATGCTCAATGGGGATGTAGCAGAGCCGAGTGGGAACGCACTGTAAAAAATGCATCCAAAATGCTGCACATACACAGTGTATACAAAGCCTTATTCTTCCCAGTACATTTGCACAAAGTGGGAAGGC
>NC_134360.1:32983901-33020752 GCF_048569485.1 Anomaloglossus baeobatrachus | reverse complement strand
CCTCCTCCTCCTCCTCTGCTCGCTCTCTCTCCCTCCACCACCTCCTCTGCTCGCTCTCTCTCCCTCCACCACCTCCCTCTGCTCGCTCTCTCTCCCTCCCTCCACCCCACCTCCTCTGCTCGCTCGCTCCTCCCTCCACCTCCCTCTGCTCGCTCTCTCTCCCTCCACCACCTCCTCTGCTCGCTCTCTCTCCCTCCACCACCTCCTCTGCACGCTCTCTCTCCCTCCACCACCTCCTCTGCACGCTCTCTCTCCCTCCACCACCTCCTCTGCTCGCTCTCCTCCTCTCCCTCCACCACCTCCTCTGCTCGCTCTCTCTCCCTCCACCACCTCCTCTGCTCGCTCTCTCTCCCTCCACCACCTCCTCTGCTCGCTCTCTCTCCCTCCACCACCTCCTCTGCTCGCTCTCTCTCCCTCCACCACCTCCTCTGCTCGCTCTCTCTCCTCCACCACCTCCTCTGCTCGCTCTCTCTCCCTCCACCTCCTCCTCTGCTCGCTCTCTCTCCCTCCACCTCCTCCTCCTCCGGCTCGCTCGCTCGTGCCTCCCCCCCACCTCCTCCTCCTCCTCCTCTTCCCACTTGCTTCCCCCTATCCTCATTTATTCATTCACTTGTTTTCAGTAATTTTCTCTCTCGTTCCCTGTTGTTCCACCTACCCCGTCAGTCGGCGGCCGGTCCCTCCTCCATGTGTCGGCTCATTCATTCCCTGATGAATATACCCTGTCATTTATTTGTGCCCTTGTTCTCCCGCTGTCGGCTCTGCCCCCTGTTCTTCTCCTCTCCTCTTTCTTCTGTCAGTGAGCGCGGCTCATCCCTCCTGTATATTGTGCGCTCGCTGTAGTCGCTGCCCCCCGGTCCTCCTCCTCTCCTCCCGTCTTTTTAGCTTTTATCTCCCTGATCCTGGTACTTTCCTTCCTCCGTCCCCGGCGTCACTATGGCTACAGCGCTCCGTCCTGTCATCTAAAGCCTGGAAATGGTGTTGGGCTAAGCTGTGCCCACATCCGGACGCCTCGGAGCAGCGCTGTCCATCTATCACTTACTGGGCTCCGGCCCAGCTCGGCAATCCTGCACAAGCCGCCCGGCTCAGGCTAATCTGCTTGATGAACACCAGAGGAATTCTCTGCAGTTGCCGCTGACATCATTCATTCATCCATCAGCCGGAGCCAGCTGGCCGCGCTCCTACCACCACTTGTTTTTCTATTTTTATTGCAATGATACTTATCTATTAACGGGAGGGGGGGGGGGAATTTTAAAGGTAATGTGCCCCGGCGCCAAACACAATATAGCGCGTTCTGCATATCGCTTCCTCCTTTTGCGCGCTCTCTCCCCCCCCTTCCTCTTTTTGCGCGCTCTTCCCCTCCCCCTTCCTCTTTTGCGCGCTCTCCTCTCCCCCTTCCTCCTTTTGCGCGCTCTCTCTCCCCCTTCCTCCTTTTGCGCGCTCTCTCTCCCCCTCCCTCCTTTTGCGCGCTCTCTCTCCCCCTCCCTCCTTTTGCGCGCTCTCTCTCTCCCCCCTCCCTCCTTTTTGCGCGCTCTCTCTCTCCCCCTCCCTCCTTTTGCGCGCTCTCTCTCCCCCTCCCTCCTTTTGCGCGCCTCTCTCCCCCTCCCTCCTTTGCGCGCTCTCTCCCCCTCCCTCCTTTTGCGCGCTCTCTCTCCCCCTTCCTCCTTTTGCGCTCTCTCTCTGCCCCTTCCTCCTTTTGCGCGCTCTCTCTGCCCCTTCCTCCTTTTGCGCGCTCTCTCTCCCCCCTTCCTCCATTTTGCGCGCTCTCTCTGCCCCTTCCTCCTTTTGCGCGCTCTCTCTCCCCCTTCCTCCGTTTGCGCGCTCCTCTCTCCCCCTTCCTCCGTTTGCGCGCTCTCTCTCCCCCTTCCTCCGTTTGCGCGCTCTCTCTCCCCCTTCCTCGTTTGCGCGCTCTCTCTGCCCCTTCCTCCTTTTGCGCGCTCTCTCTCCCCCTTCCTCCTTTTGCGCGCTCTCTCTCCCCCTTCCTCCTTTTGCGCGCTCTCTCTCCCCCTTCCTCCTTTTGCGCGCTCTCTCTCCCCCTTCCTCCTTTTGCGCGCCTCTCTCCCCCCTTCCTCCTTTTGCGCGCTCTCTCTCCCCCTTCCTCCTTTTGCGCGCTCTCTCTCTCTCCCCCTTCCTCCTTTTGCGCGCTCTCTCTCCCCCTTCCTCCTTTTGCGCGCTCTCTCTCTCCCCCTTCCTCCTTTTGCGCGCTCTCTCTCTCCCCCTTCCTCCTTTTGCGCGCTCTCTCTCTCCCCCTTCCTCCTTTTGCGCGCTCTCTCTCTCCCCCTTCCTCCTTTTGCGCGCTCTCTCTCCCCCTTCCTCCTTTTGCGCGCTCTCTCTCCCCCTTCCTCCTTTTGCGCGCTCTCTTGCCTATTTTTCCTCTTCTTGCTGGCGCTCTCTCTCCCCCTTCCTCCTTTTGGCGCTCTCTTGCCTATTTTCCTCTTCTTGCTGGCGCTCTCTCTCCCCCTTCCTCCTTTTGTGCGCTCTCTCTCCCCCTTCCTCCTTTGTGCGCTCTCTCTCCCCCTTCCTCCTTTTGCGCGCTCTCTCTCCCCCTTCCTCCTTTTGCGCGCTCTCTTGCCTATTTTTCCTCTTCTTGCTGGCGCTCTCTCTCCCCCTTCCTCCTTTTGTGCGCTCTCTCTCCCCCTTCCCTCCTTTTGTGCGCTCTCTCTCCCCCTTCCTCCTTTTGCGTGCTCTCCTCTCCCCCTTCCTCCTTTTGCGCGCTCTCTTGCCTATTTTTCCTCTTCTTGCTGGCGCTCTCTCTCCCCCTTCCTCCTTTTGTGCGCTCTCTCTCCCCCTTCCTCCTTTTGCGCGCTCTCTCTCCCCCTTTCTCCTTTTGCGCGCTCTCTTGCCTATTTTTCCTCTTCTTGCTGGCGCTCTCTCTCGCCTCCTTTTGCCTGCTGAGGGCACCTTCAGAGAGGGCACAGTGGACAGTCAGTAATATGGGGTAAAAGTAAAATTACTTGTCCTTCTTCACCATTTGCAAATGTGGCTGGTGACAACGACTGCAATACTGGACACAGCCTACGGACAAGGATGGCGCTCTTCTGGATCCTGGGCACTTCTAAGAGCAGGAGCTTAGTGAGGAAATCTCTCTCGGGATCTCTGGCGCCTCTCACGTTTAGGATCGGGGGTTGATCGCCGCTGATGAGTGTGCTAACTGGTGGTCTTTTGGTCTCATGTACAGCCGGCACGCATGCAGAAATGAGATACTGGAGACCCCCTTTAATTTCCTCACTTTAAGGCTCTGTGCGCACTAGAAAAGTGATTTTTCTCAAGAAAATTTCTTGAGAAACTTCTGGGAGTTGAAGATTTCCGCACCTGCGGAAAAATCCGCGGGAAAAACGCATGCGGATTTGCCGCGGATTTACCGCAGGTTGGTCCCTGCGGTTTTGCAATAAATAATATATAGATAATCGATAGACAGATGGATAGATGAATAGATAGATAGGCCTGTTTCACACGTCAGTGATTCTGGGACGTTTGTGCTTTTTTTTTTTAAACGTACCAGAATCACTGACATACGCAGACCCATTATAATGAATGGGTCTGCTCACACGTCAGTGATTTTTCACTGCACGTGTCTCCGTGCGGCGTACCCGCGTGTCCGTGATTGCTGCACGGAGACATGTCCATTTTTTTCTGGCATCACTGATGTCCCACGGACCACGCAGTGGTGTGGTCCGTGAAACACGTGCCAGAAAAAAACGTGCTTTTAAAATAAACATTTTTAATCACCCGGCTTCAGCGATGTCCTCTGCAGCCCGTCCTCCCTGCTGCTTCTGAGCCGGCTCATTACTGTCGCGCATATTCATGATGCACGACACAGCCGACCCGGAAGCAGCTGCTGCGGGGGTCAGCGCCGGCCGGATGCTGCACCGCGGGAGCAATCAGCACCAAGGACAGCAGGAGCGCGCACAGGTGAGTTGATTTCGAAGTGCAATCACGGGCCACGGAGAACGGAGCCCGGATTGCACTTAGACAACCCACGTGTGCCATAATTCACGGCACACGCAGGGACATGTGCGTGTTTTACACGCCAGTGAAAAACGTCAGTGTTTTTCACTGACGTGTGAAACGGGCCATAGATAGATAGATGAGAAAGACCTATATAATGTCCCACCCCCCCTGCATTTTCTAAGCTGGCACCCTTTAGTGACTTTCATGTGGCACTAAAGGGTGCTTAGCCTTGTATTTAGCCATAAAATAAATAAATAATTAAAAAAAAAACGCCGTGAGGTCCCCCCCATCTTTTGTAGCCAGCTAGGGTAAAGCAGACGGCTGCAGCCTGCAAACCACAGCTGGCATCTTCACCTTAGCTGGTAATCCAAAATAGAGGGCACCCCACGCTGTTATTTTACATTAAATAAATAATTTAAAACAAAAAACGTGGGGTCCCCCCCAGATTGGATCACCAGCCAAGGTAAAGCGGGACAGCTGTGGTCTGGTATTCTCAGATTAGGGAGGTCCACTGTTATTGGACACTCCCCAGCCTAAGAATAGCAGGCTGCAGCTGCCCCAGAAGTGGCGCATCCATTAGACGTGCCAATCCTGGCGCTTCGCCCCAACTCATCCCGTTGCCCTGGGTGCGTTGGCAAACGAGGTAATATATGGGGGTTGATGCCAGATGTGTAATGTCACCTGGCATCAAGCCCTGGGGTTGGTGAGGTCTGGCGTCTATCAGATACCCGACATCAACCAACCCAGTCAGTAAGAAATAAAAAATAGGCAACAATAAAAGTTTTATTTGAAATAACACTCCCCAAAACATTCCCTCTTTAACCAATTTATTGAAAAGAACAATCAATTCCACGTCCGGCGTAATCCAATAAGAGGGGGGGGCACGGCGATCAATACCAAAGTCGCAGTCCCAGTCAATGAAGAACAGAATGTTCCCCATTGGCTGGGAGAGCAATGCAGTGACCTGAGCTAACATCAATAGCCCAGGTCACTGCAGGGGATGCCGAGCGCTGCTGTCAGGAGCATAGATGAGATCATTACCTTCTGTGGTCATCTCCTGTACTGCTGACGTCAGCGCTGTCACTGACTTCTATGCCCGCCGCGTTGTCAGAAGTATCGCGAGAGCCCGTGACGTCACCGCTAGTGACAGTCTCGGGCTGCTCGCGAGTCGGGCATAGACAGCAGTGACAGCGCTGACGTCAGGAGGCAGGAGATCGTCACAGCAGGTAATGATCTCACCTCCTGACAGCAGCGATCGTCATCCGCGCGGCTGCCAGCACTTCAGGATGTCAGTGTCTGCCTGCTCTGCCGCGTGACAGGCTGCTGACACTGCGGGCAGACACTGACACGCTGCAGTGCAGGCAGCCTCGAGGCTGGAGCGGGACACAGACTGCACGGGGCACCTGGAGGTCGCACGGAAGTGCTTCTGTGCGGCGTCCAGGGAGTGTGACGTCTGTGTTTACTCTGCTCCGCTTCCTCTTCCTGGCATAATGACATCGCTTCCTGCAAAACCGCAGGCAGCGATGAGCATTACCGCAGGTAAATCGCGGCTATACCGGGGGTATACCGCACATCATTTGCTACCTGCGGTATACCCCCCGGAATTTCGCGATTATATTACAGTGAATGGAGTGAAATTCCGGGGGTATACCGCAGGTACCTGCGGAAAATAATGGACATGCTCATTTTCCTCAAAGTTTCTCGAGAAAATTTTCTCAAGGAAATTTCTTGAGAAAAATCCACAGTGTGCGCACAGCTATTTTTTTTTCTCATAGGATATGCTGGGAAATGTTTGCACAAAGATTGCAGACATTTCTCAAGAAATTTCCGCAGCAAATCCGCGGGTAAATCCGCGGGCAAAACTGCCTAGTGCGCACAGAGCCTTAAAAAGGTCCAGAGATTCAGACCTCTGGCTATCGCTCCGACCTCTGTGCAACTGATGGATCTTTTAAACTAGGTCGTATGAATTTAGAACATCTCCACCCTTGTCCGTAGTTGGCATCTGGTATTGCAGCCGGAGTAAGGTGCAATACCAGATGCAACCAGTGGCTAGGAGTGGCGCTGTTTCTGCAGTCCGGAGGTCTAATATCTCCTCCGTACCCGCACTGATCCAGTTTCTTGAATGCAAATAAAAACTGCAGGATACGAATAATCCCCATCCTTTGCCTTTTATTTTCAACCCTGGTGAATCGATTCTCCCATCCTGTGACGGTTTCTCATTCCAGGACTCGCTGTCAGTCATTTTTATGGCTGTCTGGAGCGGCGGGCAGCGGCGGGAGTCTGAGAGAAGGGGCCCCGGTGTCAGATGGCGCGGCTAATGAAAGCGGGTCTGCACCTGGGAAGGGACTGGTAGTAATGGAGCCGGTGGCGGCGCATTGCAGAATCTGGGGCGAACCGCCGTTCACTTGTTTGTTGCCACATTCTTTAACTCTTTCTTTCCTGCTCCTTGGATTTGTGCCCGTCTTCCTGCTCAAGAATACTTCACATTTAGGCCTGATGATTCTTACCTAAAGACCAGCCCTGTCTGACACGGTGCAGGGCCTGATGACAGTGGGCTCCATTTTCGTGGTTCCCGGTGTCATGGATCCCTGGACTAGTCAGAATATAGTGCATCCGTATATTCTGAAGTTTGTCTTTTAAAAGTTAACACAACTTTTAAATTGGTTTGTTTATGGCCCCAGAGGAATCTTATGTCCTGGTTCCCCCACCATGTAAGAGGCCGGTGTGCTCCGCTTATCCTTGAGCGGCGTACTGACCCATAGATTTTTTTTTTTTTTTTACCGAACTTGTATAATGTTCTCCTGGCGGGAAAGAGGAGTACGGGCTCAATTTTGCGTTTATGGGTCTGTACACCGCTCAAGGGTTAGCTGAGCACAGCGGCCTCTTACATGGTGGGGGTCTCAGGACTTAGACACCATCAATCAAATCGACTGTACAACTAAAAGTTTTTTTATAAAAGTTAGACCCGTGAGTTAATGAGCCGCTCGCAACACTTTTCGGGTTGAAAAATGTTGCAAAATTGTACAAGAAACTTTGTAACTTTGATGCATCTTACTCCCGCAGACTGATTTAACATGCCAGACTTGATACATATTCATTCATCCATCCCTCCCTCCATCCCTCTCTCCCTCCATCCCTCCCTCCATCCCTCCCTCCATCCCTCCCTCCCTCCATCCCTCCCTCCATCCCCCCCTCCATCCCCCCCTCCATCCCTCCATCCATCCCTCCATCCATCCCTCTCTCCCTCCATCCCTCCCTCCCTCCGTCCCTCCATCCCTCCCTCCGTCCCTCCATCCCTCCCTCCGTCCGTCCCTCCATCCCTCCCTCCGTCCGTCCCTCCGTCCCTCCATCCCTCCCTCCCTCCCTCCGTCCCTCCATCCCTCCATCCCTCCCTCTCCCATCCCTCCATCCCTCCCTCCATCCCTCCCACCATCCCTCCCCTCATCCCTCCCCTCCCTCCATCCCTCCCCTCCCTCCATCCCTCCCTCCATCCCTCCCTCCATCCCTCCCTCCATCCCTCCCTTCCCTCCCTCCCCTTCCTCCCTCCCTTCCTCCTCCATCCAGCCCTCCATCAAGTGGGATTGTGCAAGGTCTCCCACTTATAAAGATAAGATCGGCCTGTAATTGACATAGGTGACCCCAACTATGACAGACAAAATGAGAAATCAAATCCAGAAAATCACTTTCTTTGATTTGGCAAGATTTATTTTTTTTTTTTTTTGCAAATTATGGTAAAAAATAAGTATGTAGTCACCTAAAAACATTCAAGATTTCTGTCTCTCACAGACCGGTAACTTCTTCAAGAGGCTCCTCTGTCCTCCACTCATTACCTGTAGTAATGGCTCCTGTTTAAAAGACCCCTGTCCACAACCTCAAACAGTCCCACTCCAAACTCCACTATGGTGAAGACCAAAGAGGTGTTGAAGGACACCAGAAACAAAATTGTATCTCTGTACCAGGCTTGGAAGACAGAATCTGCAATAGGCAAGCAGCTTGGTGTGATGAAATCAACTGTGGGAGCAATAATAAGAAAATGGAAGACATACAAGACCACTGATAATCTCCCTTGATCTGGGGCTCCACGCAAGATCTCACCCCATGGGGTCAAAATGATCGCAAGAACGGTGAGCAAAAATACCTCAAGCACACAGAGGGACCTAGTGAATGACCTGCATAGAGCTGGGACCACCGTAACAAAGGCTACAATCAGTAATACACTACGCCGCCAGAGACTCAGATCCTGCAGTGCCAGATGTGTCCCCCTGCTTACGCCAGTACATGTCCAGGCCCGTCTGAAGTTTGCTAGAGAACATTTGGATTATCCAGAAGAGTATTGGGAGATTGTCATATGGTCTGATGAAACCAAAGTAGAACTGTTTGGTAGAAACACAACTCGTCGTGTTTGGCGGAAACAGAATGCTGAGTTGCATCCAAAGAACACCATACCTACGGTGAAGCATGGGGGTGGCAACATCATGCTTTGAGGCTGTTTCAATGCAAAGGGACCAGGAGGACTGATCTGTGTGCATGAATGAAAGAATGAATGGGGCCATGTATCATGAGATTTTGAGTGCAAACCTCCTTCCATCAGCAAGGGCATTGAAGATGAAACGTGGCTGGGTCCTTCAGCATCATAATGATCCCAAACACACCGCCAGGGCAACAAAGGGGTGGCTTAGTAAGAAGCATATGAAGGTCCTGGAGTGGCCTAGCCAGTCTCCAGATCTGAACCCCATAGAAAACCTTTGGAGGGAGTTGAAAGTCCGTGTTGCCCAGCGACAGGCCCAAAACATCACTGCTCTAGAGGAGATCTGCATGGAGGAATGGGCCAACATACCACCAACAGTGTGTGCCAATATACCACCAACAGTGTATGCCAACCTTGTGAAGACAGAAAACATCTCACCTTTGTCATTGCCAACAAAGGATATAGAAGAAAATATTGAGAGGAACTTTTGTTATTGACCAAATACTTATTTTCCACCATAATTTGCAAAATAAATCTTGCCAAATCAGATGCGGTGATTTTTTTTGGATTTGGGTCTAGGGGTGCACGTACTGAGGCTTTCCTCCACCATGCTTCATGCAGTAACAAATAACTTTTCCTCAGAGCGGACCTCTTTGAGGACGACGCCATTCAGCACCTGCTGACGTATAAGCCGTGGTGGGTGCAGGTAGAGCAAGAAGCCAGCGGCAAGTCACCGAACAGCCAGGACCCCAGAGGTGAGACCACCAGCCCTGTATGGGAAGACGTTATAATAGATCCTCCTTTAGAGTCGTCTTCAGGACATTTCTGTGATCTCAGGAGCAGACTGCAAGGAGCGCAGATTTCACAGAACAGCTGCTCCATGATAAGAATGAGTGATTACCGCCAGCAGGAGAATGGCTGTGATGCTGTAATCATCGGGGAAGCGTGCGGCGCTGGCCGGAGACATAAGCGCAGCCCCTCGATTTCTAGAGAGAAAGCTGATATCTAATTTCAGCAAATGAAATTCTGCGGGGACTGGTGGATGGTAACTCAATGCCGGAGGAAGCGAAAATCCTGCAGATTGGATTCTCTTAACACATCCCATGTTGGTTCGTCTACCCCCAATCCACGCTGTGTAGAGGGAGCTCACCCCCCCCCCCTCCCATGCCACAGCGTGTAGCGGGAGCCCTCACCCACCCTAGTTACGCCGTGTAGCGGGAGCCCCCCCCTCCCTAGTTGCACTGTGTAGCGGAAGCCCCCCTCCCTAGTTGCACTGTGTAGCGGGAGCCCCCCCCTCCCTAGTTGCACTGTGTAGCGGAAGCCCCCCTCCCTAGTTGCACTGTGTAGCGGGAGCCCCCTATTGCTGGTTGCGCTGTGTAGCGGGAGCCCCCCCCCTTTGCTAGTCGCGCCGTGTAGCGGGAGCACACACCCCCTAGTTGCGCTGTGTTGCGGGAGCCCCCCTTGTTAGCTGCGCCGTGTTGCATGAGCCCCCCTTGTTAGTTGCGCCGTGTTGCGGGAGCCCCCCTTGCTAGTTGCGCCGTGTAGCGGGAGCCCCCCCCCGTTGCTAGTTGCGCCGTGTAGCGGGAGCCCCCCTTGGTAGTTGCATCGTGTAGCGGGAGCCCCCGTCTCCCCAGTCGCATCGTGTAGCGGGAGCCCTCGTCTCCCCAGTCTCGCCGTGTAGCGGGAGCCCCCGTCTCCCCAGTCGCATCGTGTAGCGGGAGCCCTCGTCTCCCCAGTCTCGCCGTGTAGCGGGAGCCCCCGTCTCCCCAGTCGCGCCGTGTAGCGGGAGCCCCCGTCTCCCCAGTCGCGCCGTGTAGCGGGAGCCCCCGTCTCCCTAGTCGCGCCGTGTAGCGGGAGCCCCCGTCTCCCTAGTCGCGCTGTGTAGCGGGAGCCCTCGTCTCCCCAGTCTCGCCGTGTAGCGGGAGCCCCCGTCTCCCCAGTCGCGCCGTGTAGCGGGAGCCCCCGTCTCCCCAGTCGCGCCGTGTAGCGGGAGCCCCCGTCTCCCCAGTCGCGCCGTGTAGCGGGAGCCCCCGTCTCCCTAGTTGCGCCGTGTAGCGGGAGCCCCCGTCTCCCTAGTCGCGCCGTGTAGCGGGAGCACCCCCCTATAGACAAGCCATCTTGCACTTGCTCTCACCTTATCATCTGCCCTGTGCTTCGCTGTACTGTTGTGATTGACACTGAACGTTTATTTTTTTTTTCCCCACCAGTAACATTTACAGAGAAAGAGAAGGAGCAGCTGCGGAAATTCACAAACAGGTCGTATCTGCTGGAGAAGGAAGCGGAGCGGCCGGCGTACCTGGGCCTGATCGATCTGCTCCTGGCTTACTGCTACGAGGTCCGTGTTACCGAAGGAGAGAGAAACGTAAGTGGATTTCTTCCCTCTCGCTCCGGCTCCGTCTTGTGTCTGGAGAATGCTCCTGCCAAGAGGATTCTGCTGTAATAGTCTTCTATTGTGAGCCTCACGCCTCCTCCTGACAGGCGAGCCACGCAGACAGCGAGGCACGCAGACAGCGAGCCAGGAATAATCTGACAGGTGAAAAATGAGTCCCACTCGTTCAGAGGATAAGGCTGAAGGCTGCTGTTAGAAGTATTTTGCAGTAGATTTAGCAGATAGCGAGGAGCGCTCCCCGCCCATTCTGGCATCACCGCCTGCTTCTGAATTGCCCGCCGGCACGTAACGGAAAATATCTCCCAGCAAAACTGCGCCGTGTATAATATATATTGATGTTTTCTATCGGCTCTGTACATCATGTCCTGGCTGCGGGCGGAGAAGAGGTTTTCTGCAGGATACGTTAAGGAAATATACATTTTGCTTAGTCTATAGTTTCCTCTATCAGTCCATGAACATTTTATATATTCAACAGAAAAAGATTAATCGCTGCATTACATTACTGACCCTGAGCTACATCCTGTATTATCCTCCAGAGCTGCACTCGCTATTCTGCTGGTGGAATCACCGTGTACATACATTACTTATCCTGTATTATGCTCCAGAGCTGCAGTCACTCTGTATATATGCATTACATTACTTATCCTGTACTGATCCTGAGTTACCTCCTGTATTATACTCCAGAGCTGCACTCACTATTCTGCTGGTGGAGTCACTGTGTATATGCATTACATTACTGATCCTGTACTGATCCTGAGTTACATCATGTATTATACTCCAGAGCTGCACTCGCTATTCTGCTGGTGCAGTCACTGTGTACATACATTACATTACTGATCCTGCGTTACCTCCTGTATTATACTCCAGAGCTGCACTCACTATTCTGCTGGTGGAATCACCGTGTACATACATTACTTATCCTGTATTATGCTCCAGAGCTGCAGTCACTCTGTATATATGCATTACATTACTTATCCTGTACTGATCCTGAGTTACCTCCTGTATTATACTCCAGAGCTGCACTCACTATTCTATGTGTTCAAGAGCCAGATTCTTTCAATCGTTTCAAATATTTCCCTAGAATACAGGCTGCAAATCGGGGAAAAAAGTCAACATCACAGGGGCAGGATTCGCTGATGTAAATTAAGGAATTGTTATTTAAGCAATTCTCCCTTTGCCTTATTTGTGATCTGCTTCTAATACATCGGCTCTGCTGTTTCTGTGATCAGGTGGAGTCTGCATGGAACGTACGGAAGCTGAGCGGGACACTTTGCTGGTTTGAGGTGAGTCCCCATCAGTTGTGGAAATGTCACATGAATCACATTATAACGGTCCTCACTAGTGATGAGCGAACACTAAAATGCTATAGTGCTTGGTACCCGAATCAAGCAGATCGGACGGGCTGAACTCTAGTACTGAGTGTAATGGAACGCAATGAGAATCTCAAGCATTTTTCCAGAAGACACACCCCACTTCTTATTGCCCCCAAAGTGGGCTACTGAAATGGATGTTATCAGCACTCAAATGGAATGAGAACAGCATGGGGAAGACACTTAGACACATCTCTGATCCTTGCTGGGAAGAATGTTGTCAGTCCCTAAAAGTGGTGTAATACTCTGACAATAAATCATAGAAAACCAAAGATGATATGGATTTTACAGAAATAAATATTAGAAAAAAAGAAAAAGAGAAAAGCCTCCTCCACCCCTTAATAGCCGGGCAATCTCTCACTGCATTTCCCAGTCACCTATGACTATAGTAGACGTCATATTGTGTTTCCCCAGAAATAAGCCTTACCCGGTGTCTTGCTAAATTCTACTAAAAAGGGGGCTGAAAGCCCGTACTTACGAAGCGCTCACTGATATCCTAATCAGGCACGAATACTAAAATTCTTTATAGCAAGATACTATTTATTTTAATAGCACATGAATATATAGTCAATGGTACATAGGCATAAGAACTATTTTTTTAGTCATAGAATCTTATACAATAACAGAAATATGCATCAACATTACCGTTTGTTGTAGCAATCCTTTCACATCGGAGGGAACTCGATTTAATGATAAGGGAACATCAACTCGGCCTCTTGCATCACAGGAACAGTGCGTACGTACACTTCAATGTCCTGGAAGGTTTCCCTAACATTAAGCGAGTCCGGTGTATTTTTATAGGAAAACTTTGTAGGTTGTGTTTAAATGGTCAGCAGCATGTGACAGCTGAGTCATGTTCATGTAACTTGACCACAGACTGCTGTGGGCACCAGCAGCTTCCTGCACATTTCCTGCACATTTAGCCAGTGGTCAACTGGCCGACCACAGTTGACCATAGGGTTAGTGAAATATTGCAATGAGCCGTAAATTTCATATGCAAGCTTCCTTAAACCTGTCTTTAAGCCAACCACAAGTTTCCGGTAAGTGGAACTGTAAATGTGACTTCCTCATTATCTTGAAACTGCTTAAAGACCTGTTTGACATTTATTCCTTGGTCATCATATTGGCTACTCAGAGGACATCTCTTTGATACTGAATTATTGATGGATCAAATAATATCTGGGATCACTCCCTATCTTTTGATTAGTGATTCCTATCTAATCACACATTCTTTCAGTCATATCACATTGGTATCACACCCGGAAAATAAGCTCTAGTCGCGTTTCAATAATGAAGTGTCCAGGTAGCTAAAAAAAACGTTACTGAAGGACACTTAATTATAGAAAGAAGAGAGAAGACCCCAGAATCATACTCACTAGATGCCGATCAAGAGGATCTGCAGTGGATTGTACACCCACACACATCAGATCAGATCACACACACAATGACACATCAGATCACACACACACACCACATCCAGCGATAATGATTACTTCTGGCTGGCATAAGGACCTGGGACGCACGGCAGTGGAACACGAAGACCTGCGGGTGGAACACATCGATGCTTTCCACCTGCAGGTCCTCGCACTCCACTGCACTGCATCCCAGGTCCGTCCATAAGCAATCGGTATCAGAGTGTGTGTGTGTGTGTGTGTGTGTTTTACATGCGCCAGATGGAGGGGAGGACGGCGTGCAGCATACCTGCTGGGAGCACCCGACGAAGATTACAGGAGGACCTGAGAGTGATGCAGAAGCTCAGAGTCTGGTAAGTATGGCTCTCCTGGGAAGGGGGATCTGCATGTTTTTGAGGGGCAAACTTTCCTCCAACTGTGTTTCCTTGAGAATAATCCTTAGTGCTTTTTCTCGGGTAAAAGCGACACTGTCCCCATTGGAGCTCATAATCTAAATTCCCTATGCTGACAATGCAAAAACAGCCAAAAATTATACGGAAAAGGGACTCCAATACTCCGTGTATTAGACATAAAGGAAGGCCTCATACACTATTTGGTAAAATTGTTAGGAAATGGGACTCCTACACTCGTAAAGCATATAAGCTAAGTACAATGGTGGCTAAAAATTAGGAGTAACTCCAGGACACCCTGGAAGACACACAGAGGAAGGCCTCAGACAACATTTTTGTCCCCAATATTAATGAGTGGGACTCCGAGACTGGTATAGCCTATGCACGAAATGCAAGGGCTGAAAAATATTTACTCCTTGGGTGTAATATATATTGTCAGCGTGTCAGCATTTTCAGTTGACAGATGGATGCGCCTAGAAGTTATGCCACCAGCAGCATTACAAACCCTCTCTGACAAAACGCTAGAGGCAGGGCAAGCCAACACAGTCGTAGAGGGACCGTTCATGCCATGTATCCAGTTTGGATACCAAATAATTGTACGGCACAGAGGACGCTGGTACGGTCGGCTAGGTACACCTTCACCATCTTCAAAAACCTTTTTCTTTGTCGCTCTATTGGGAGACCCAGACAATCGGGTGTATAGGCTATGCCTCCGGAGGCCGCACAAAGTATTACACTCAAAAGTGTAAAGCCCCTCCCCTTCTGCCTATACACCCCCGTGCTCCCACGGGCTCCTCAGTTTTTTGCTTTGTGCGAAGGAGGTCAGACACGCACGCACAGCTCCACAGATTGGTCAGCAGCAGCTGCTGACCATGTCGGATGGAAGAAAAGTGGGCCCATATAGGGCCCCCAGCATGCTCCCTTCTCACCCCACTCTTGTCGGCGGTGTTGTTAAGGTTGAGGTATCCATTGCGGGTACGGAGGCTGGAGCCCACATGCTGTTTTCCTTCCCCATCCCCCTCAGGGTTCTGGTGGAAGTGGGATCCTATCGGTCTTCAGGCACTGAGACCGTGCTTCATCCACAACTCCTGTGGAGCCTGCTGCATAGGAGCCGGGTATCGTTCAGGGACATGGCCCTGCTACTTGGAGGTACTCTGTGTCCCCGTGGGGACCGCGCACAGCAACACTCCAGCTTTGCTGGGTGTGCTAGTGCACCGGGGACCGCGGAGCTGACCGGGTTAATATGTGCCATTACACACTCAGCGTTGCTGAGTGTGTTTATGTATAGGGACTGTCGCATTGACCGCCGCTGCCTTGGAAATACTGCGGCGCGGCTGGGACTTGTAGTGCGCCGGGGACTTCCACGCCGGCCGCGCTTTTACGGCGGCCGCGTTTATTACTAGAGTCCCCGGCTTTTTGCGGCCTAGTTTCCTTTCCTCCCGCCCATAGCCCTGACAGGCAGGGGAAGGGCGGGACGCTGCATAGAACGAGCAGCACTGAGGGCTGGAGCATGCTTTGCATACTCCACTCCCCTCACTGTGCACAGTGCAGGCACCAGTTCCCGCTCTTTCTGGGTCACGCCCACGGCTCCCTCCTCTCCTCAGGACGCATTCCTGTCAGCTCCTCGGACGCTGCAGAGGGGGACAAAATCTGGGAGACCCAGGCAGGGACTCTGGTGGCCTCACAACCGCTTTAAGCGGGTGGTAAGCAGCACCTGTGGTGCTAGCCCCATTGTGCAGTAGTGTAACATTATATGTTTATTTTACACTGTATAGTGCACAGTTGATTTCTGGCTATATACCCTATTGTGTTGCTCAGGGAAGATAATAGCATGGCGCCCACGAAAGGCAGGGGTGCCAAAACACAGGCTTATTATGTTGCCTGCGCCGCATGTACGACCCCGCTACCGGCAGGTTCCACTGACCCTCATTGTCTGCACTGTTCGGCCCCTGTGGCACTTGCTCAGCCAGAGCCTCTGCTAGGTGGGGCCCAGGGGGAGCCACCTGCTAACACTGTTCAGGTGACAGGGACGGAGTTTGCAAAACTCTCTGAGACTATGGCTAAGATACTAGAAGCCTTGCAGTCCAGGCCGGTATCTCAGCACAGGGACTCTGTTGATTCTTTGTTCCCGGGCCCACCTCAGCTGGACCAACAATGTCCTCCCGGGGTATCTCATGGATCCCAAGCTGAGGGTTCTGACACAGACCCCAGCCCCAGACCAACTAAGCGAGCTCGCTTAGATTTTCCCTCGACATCATCATATTGTTCAGGGTCTCAGCGAGGGGAATCGCTGGTCGATGACGCGGAAGTAGCTGATCAGGATTCTGATCCTGAGGCCGCTCTCAATCTTGATACTCCGGACGGGGACGCCATAGTGAACGACCTTATTGCGTCCATCAATCGTATGTTGGATATTTCTCCCTCAGCTCCTCCGGCGGAGGAGTCGGCTTCCCTGCAGGAGAAATTCCGTTTCAGGTTTCCCAAGCGTACACCGAGTATGTTTCTGGACCACTCTGATTTCAGAGAGGCAGTCCAGAATCACCATGCTTGTCCAGATAAGCGTTTTTCTAAGCGCCTTAAGGATACACGTTACCCTTTCCCCCCTGACGTGGTCAAGGGCTGGACTCAGTGTCCCAAGGTGGATCCTCCAATCTCCAGACTGGCAGCTAGATCCATACTTGCAGTGGAAGATGGGGCTTCACTCAAAGATGACACTGACAGGCAGATGGAGCTCTGGTTGAAATCCATCTGTGAAGCTATCGGCGCTTCTTTTGCCCCAGCATTCGCAGCCGTATGGGCGCTACAAGCTATCTCAGCAGGTCAAGCGCAAATTGACGCAGCCACACGCACGTCCTCGCCACAGGTGGCGTCCATAACCACTCAGACGTCGGCATTTGCGTCTTACGCTATTAATGCTATCCTGGACTCTGCGAGCCGTACGGCGGTTGCAGCCGCCAATTCGGTGGTACTCCGCAGGGCCTTGTGGCTACGGGAATGGAAGGCAGATTCTGTTTCCAAAAAGCGCTTAACCAGTTTGCCAATTTCGGGCGAACGATTGTTTGGCGAGCGTTTAGATGAAATCATCAAACAATCCAAGGGAAATGATACATCCTTACCCCAGCCCAAACCGAACATACCCCAACAGAGGAAGGGGCAGTCGAGGTTTCGGTCCTTTCGGGGCGCGGGCAGGTCCCAATTCTCCTCGTCCAAAAGGCCTCAAAGATCAAAGGAACTCTGATGCATGGCGGTCTAAGTCACGTCCTAAACAGACCACCGGAGGTGCCGCTACCAAAGCGGCTTCCTCATGACTTTCGGCATCCTCACTCCGCATCCTCGGTCGGTGGCAGGCTCTCCCGCTTTTGCGACACCTGGCTGCCACGGGTAAAAGACCGTTGGGTGAGAGACATTCTGTCTCACGGTTACAAGATAGAGTTCACCTCTCGTCCCCCGACTCGATTCTTCAGGGCATCCCCGCCTCCCGAGCGAGCCGAGGCTCTTCTGCAGGCGCTGGGCATTCTGAAGGCAGAAGGAGTGGTGGTCCCTGTTCCTCTTCAGCAACAGGGCCACGGTTTTTACTCCAACTTGTTTGTGGTCCCAAAGAAGGATGGGTCTTTTCGACCTGTCCTGGACCTGAAACTTCTCAACAAACACGTAAAGACCAGGCGGTTCCGGATGGAATCCCTCCGCTCCGTCATCGCCTCAATGTCCCAGGGAGATTTCCTTGCATCGATCGATATCAAGGATGCTTATCTCCACGTACCGATTGCTCCAGAGCACCAGCGCTTCTTGCGCTTCGCCATAGGGAACGAACACCTGCAGTTCGTGGCACTGCCGTTCGGCCTGGCAACAGCCCCACGGGTTTTCACCAAGGTTATGGCTACTGTAGTAGCGGTCCTCCACTCTCCGGGTCACTCGGTGATCCCGTACTTGGACGATCTGTTGATCAAGGCACCCTCTCTAGAGGCATGCCAACACAGCCTCGACGCTACCCTGGAGACTCTCCAGAGTTTCGGGTGGATCATCAATTTTCCAAAGTCAAATCTGACACCGGCCCAATCGCTGACATACCTTGACATGGAGTTTCATACCCTCTCAGCGATAGTGAAGCTTCCGCTGATCAAGCAGCGGTCACTACTGACAGGGGTACAATCTCTCCTTCAAGGTCGGTCACACACCTTGAGACGCCTCATGCACTTCCTGGGGAAGATGGTGGCAGCAATGGAGGCAGTTCCTTTCGCGCAGTTTCACCTGCGTCCTCTTCAATGGGACATCCTTCGCAAATGGGACAGGAAGCCGACGTCCCTCGACAGGAACGTCTCCCTCTCGCAGGCGACCAAAGCTTCCCTTCGGTGGTGGCTTCTTCCCACTTCATTATCGAAAGGGAAATCCTTCCTACCCCCATCCTGGGAGGTGGTCACGACGGACGCGAGTCTGTCAGGGTGGGGAGCGGTGTTTCTCCACCACAGGGCTCAGGGTACGTGGACCCAGCAAGAGTCCTCGCTTCAGATCAATGTTCTGGAAATACGGGCAGTGTATCTTGCCCTGAAAGCGTTCCAGCAGTGGCTGGAAGGCAAGCAGATCAGAATTCAGTCAGACAATTCCACAGCGGTGGCATACATCAACCACCGGCACAAGGCGGCACAAGCAGTCGGCAAGCCTTCCAGGAAGTCCGGCGGATTCTACTGTGGGTGGAAGCCACGGCCTCCACCATCTCCGCAGTTCACATTCCAGGCGTGGAAAACTGGGAAGCAGATTATCTCAGTCGCCAGGGCATGGACGCAGGGGAATGGTCCCTTCACCCGGACGTGTTTCAGGAGATCTGTTGCCGCTGGGGGGTGCCGGACGTCGATCTCATGGCGTCCCGGCACAACAACAAGGTACCAGCGTTCATGGCACAGTCTCAAGATCCCAGAGCTCTGGCGGCAGACGCCTTAGTTCAGGATTGGTCGCAGTTTCAGCTCCCTTATGTGTTTCCTCCGCTGGCACTGTTGCCCAGAGTGTTACGCAAGATCAGGGCCGACTGCCGCCGCGTCATCCTCGTCGCTCCAGACTGGCCGAGGCGGTCGTGGTACCCGGATCTGTGGCATCTCACGGTCGGCCAACCGTGGGCACTACCAGACCGACCAGACTTGCTATCTCAAGGGCCGTTTTTCCATCTGAATTCTGCGGCCCTCAACCTGACTGTGTGGCCATTGAGTCCTGGATCCTAGTGTCTTCAGGGTTATCTCAAGACGTCATTGCCACTATGAGACAAGCTAGGAAACCAACGTCCGCCAAGATCTACCACAGGACGTGGAAAATTTTCCTGTCGTGGTGCTCTGCTCAGGGTATTTCTCCCTGGCCTTTTGCTTTGCCCACTTTTCTGTCCTTCCTTCAATCTGGACTGGAAAAGGGTTGGTCGCTCAGCTCCCTTAAGGGACAAGTCTCGGCGCTCTCTGTGTTTTTCCAGAAGCGCCTAGCCAGACTTCCACAGGTACGCACGTTCCTGCAGGGGGTTTGTCACATCGTCCCTCCTTACAAGCGGCCGTTAGAACCCTGGGATCTGAACAGGGTGCTGACGGTTCTTCAGAAACCACCATTCGAGCCAATGAGGGATATTTCTCTCTCACGCCTTTCGCAGAAAGTGGTTTTTCTAGTGGCAGTCACTTCACTTCGGAGAGTGTCTGAGCTAGCAGCGCTGTCATGCAAAGCCCCTTTCCTGGTGTTTCACCAGGACAAGGTGGTTCTGCGTCCGGTTCCGGAATTTCTCCCTAAGGTGGTATCCCCCTTTCATCTCAATCAGGATATCTCCTTACCTTCTTTTTGTCCTCATCCAGTTCACCAATGTGAAAAGGATTTGCACTTGTTAGATCTGGTGAGAGCACTCAGACTCTACATTTCTCGTACGGCGCCCCTGCGCCGCTCGGATGCACTCTTTGTCCTTGTCGCTGGCCAGCGTAAAGGGTCACAGGCTTCCAAATCAACCCTGGCTCGGTGGATCAAGGAGCCAATTATCGAAGCTTACCGTTCGGCTGGGCTTCCGGTTCCCTCAGGGCTGAAGGTCCATTCTACCAGAGCCGTGGGCGCGTCCTGGGCTTTGAGGCACCAGGCTACGGCTCAGCAGGTGTGTCAGGCGGCTACCTGGTCGAGCCTGCACACTTTCACAAAGCACTATCAGGTGCATACCTATGCTTCGGCGGATGCCAGCCTAGGTAGACGAGTCCTTCAGGCGGCGGTTGCCCACCTGTAGGAAGAGGCCGTTTTACGGCTCTTTTACGAGGTATTATTTTACCCACCCAGGGACTGCTTTTGGACGTCCCAATTGTCTGGGTCTCCCAATAGAGCGACAAAGAAGAAGGGAATTTTGTTTACTTACCGTAAATTCCTTTTCTTCTAGCTCTAATTGGGAGACCCAGCACCCGCCCCTGTTTTTTTGTGTACACATGTTGTTCATGTTGAATGGTTTCAGTTCTCCGATATTCCTTCGGATTGAAGTTACTTTAAACCAGTTTATAATTCTTTTTCCTCCTTCTTGCTTTTGCACCAAAACTGAGGAGCCCGTGGGAGCACGGGGGGTGTATAGGCAGAAGGGGAGGGGCTTAACACTTTTGAGTGTAATACTTTGTGCGGCCTCCGGAGGCATAGCTATACACCCGATTGTCTGGGTCTCCCAATTAGAGCTAGAAGAAAAGGAATTTACGGTAAGTAAACAAAATTCCCTTCTTCCTCCTTGTCAGAATACCCTGTGCATCAGGGCCTGGGCGCTAGGAGGGTGTAATGACTCTGTCCAGGACCTTTTGATAGTGTCCCCCTGCCTCTGTTGGACCTGATGTCTGTCTCCCTCGTCTCTCCTCCATGGTTGCCCGAGGATCTATGACCTTTGCTGCCAGCGTTGTCAGATGGGAAGTTTTCTTTTACTAATTGTTCAACTATGGCCTTCTGGTATTGCACCATTTTACTAGCTCTCTTCGGCGCAAAAAGGGGAGATGGAAAGTTCTCCTCGTAGCATGGGTCGAGAAGGGTGACCATCTGGTAATCAGTGTTTGCCAAAATGCGTATAACATAAGGGTCATGGGAAAAGCAGCGGGCCATAAAGTCAGCCAAGTGTGCCAGAGTACGGACAGGTAAGACTTCCCTGTCCCCACCAGGAGGACAACTCTCCATCTCCTCCACAGTCGCCTCCTACACTTGATACAACGGTTTTATTAGAGAAAGGACAGTGTAGCCCTGAAAAGGGTATACAATTACTAATGGCCACTAACCCCTTCACGACCTTGGAAGTACTGGTACGTCCAAGATCATATCCCTGCCTTTGATGTGGGCTCTCACACCAAGCCGGCATCTTTCCCTGCACATGTCAGCTGATCTGATCCGCCGACGTGCCTCTAACAGTGGCTGTTCACCAGTTAAAACCCGCTGGCAATCTGTCGGCACAATGTAACATGCGCTTTCGGGGAACGCCTCAGTCCCCGCCTCAATCTGTGGCCCGTGACGTGATCGTGGATTGCTGATGGAGGTCCAGGCTATCAAACATAAGCGGTGGCAGCGCCCATGTGTGACCATCGCTCCCATAGAAGTGGATGGAGTTGCATGTGCAATATGGTTTTCTTCAAGATACAGCGCCTCACCTGTCCACAGGTTGTATGTGGTATTGCATCTCAAGTGAGACTGAGCTACAATTTTTCAGACAAGCTGTGGAGCGGTGTGCTGTTGTTTGCTGCGATATTCTAATTTTCTACCGTCCCTTTAATTCTTGCATGCCGGTGGGTGACTAGTGACCATTTTCTGAGCACAGTTAAGTTTTAGCATTCAGATGCTATAGGTGGAAATTAGATACAGCGCCCCCCTTTTCTGTAGGTTACATCGGGTATTGCATCTCTTTCCATTCAAGTGAATATCAGCTGCAATGCCACCGACGACTAGCAGCACCGATTTTGGGAAATATCTCTGATTTCTAATCCACGCTAATCCCTTTACTTGTTTTCCACCACATTGTGAATGGGCAGGGAAGGGGTTAACCAGTGACTGTGACAGACGTATAATCTTGGCACTCGGGGTCTACGCTGCTTGAAAGTCGTCCAGTAATAATAATATCGCGTTTCGGCAATAGGAAAGATGTGTGACCACCGGCGCTGCCGGCTGCAGAAATATCAACATGTCCGCGTCAGATCCAGGACTGGGGGGGGGGGTTGTGCTTTAATTGGCGGCAAAAACTGTTGATGCAAAAACTCAGCGTTCCCAGATCTCCTGCAACTGGAGGTCCTGCAAGATCTCATCCAGAGGGATCACTGCTCTGTGTCAGTCAGGAGCGCTGGAGGCCACAACACCACCAATATGGCCACCATTACGCCTTCCTAGGGGTTTCATCCCGCTCCTCACAACAGGGGGTAATAATTACACCACTCATATCTGGAAACTGTGGTTTGAGTGGGTCTGTGCCGAATGGTCCCACCACCTACATAGTAGTGCCCGCTCATCACTAGTTACGAGTACTGAGCACCCGAGCATGGTAGTGTCCGCTCATCACTAGTTACCAGTACTGAGCACCCGAGCATGGTAGTGCCCGCTCATCACTAGTTACGAGTACTGAGCACCCGAGCATGGTAGTGCCCGCTCATCACTAGTTACCAGTACAGAGCACCCGAGCATGGTAGTGCCCGCTCATCACTAGTTACGAGTACTGAGCACCCGAGCATGGTAGTGCTCACTCATCACTAGTTACCAGTACTGAGCACCCGAGCATGGTAGTGCTCACTCATCACTAGTTACCAGTACTGAGCACCCGAGCATGGTAGTGCCCGCTCATCACTAGTTACCAGTACAGAGCACCCGAGCATGGTAGTGCCCGCTCATCACTAGTTACAAGTACTGAGCTCCTGAGCATGGTAGTGCCCGCTCATCACTAGTTACCAGTACTGAGCACCCGAGCATGGTAGTGCTCGCTCATCACTAGTTACGAGTACTGAGCACCCGAGCATGGTAGTGCCCACTCATCACTAGTTACCAGTACTGAGCACCCGAGCATGGTAGTGCCCGCTCATCACTAGTTACCAGTACTGAGCACCCGAGCATGGTAGTGCCCGCTCATCACTAGTTACCAGTACTGAGCACCCGAGCATGGTAGTGCCCGCTCATCACTAGTTACCAGTACTGAGCACCCGAGCATGGTAGTGCCCGCTCATCACTAGTTACCAGTACTGAGCACCCGAGCATGGTAGTGCCCGCTCATCACTAGTTACGAGTACTGAGCACCCGAGCATGGTAGTGCCCGCTCATCACTAGCTACCAGTACCGAGCACCTGAGCATGGTAGTGCCCGCTCATCACTAGTTACGAGTACTGAGCACCTGAGCATGGTAGTGCCCGCTCATCACTAGTTACGAGTACTGAGCACCCGAGCATGGTAGTGCCCGCTCATCACTAGTTACGAGTACTGAGCACACGAGCATGGTAGCACCCGCTCATCACTAGTTACAAGTACTGAGCACCCGAGCATGGTAGTGCCCGCTCATCACTAGTTACGAGTACTGAGCACCCGAGCATGGTAGTGCCCGCTCCTCACTAGTTACGAGTACTGAGCACACGAGCATGGTAGCACCCGCTCATCACTAGTTACCAGTACTGAGCACCCGAGCATGGTAGTGCCCGCTCATCATTAGTTACAAGTACTGAGCACCCGAGCATGGTAGTGCCCGCTCATCACTAGTTACGAGTACTGAGCACCCGAGCATGGTAGTGCCCGCTCATCATTAGTTACAAGTACTGAGCACCCGAGCATGGTAGTGCCCGCTCATCACTAGTTACGAGTACTGAGCACCCGAGCATGGTAGTGCCCGCTCCTCACTAGTGCAGATCATTTTAAAAACTTTTATTCATATATTTTATTAGTAAATGTTCAGGTAACAGATACGTGTCTTCCTGTTTGTTGCCCCCTTCTTCTCCAAGGATAGTGCCATACGTTGGTATCTACAATTACTGCTCAGAGTGGTAATAAATGTCCGCCGTGTGATATCCTGATATATGATGTAATAATGTGCTATCCCCGTATAACATCTGCCGTCCGTCCTTCATCGCTCTCACTTTCCGCGGCTGATGCCAGTCTCGTAGCTGTGCTCCACTGGCGCCGTGCCATCTCTTTGGTGGGGGGATTATCAAAGTGCGATCTTATCTGTGCCCGGAGCGACACTCGCGCAGTATGTGATAGACCTTATTCTGCTTTGAAATCTCGCCAGAGGAATCCCCCAATGCGCGGCGGCGGCGTGCAGAACGCGCGAGACTCCTCCATGTCTCCTTTTGATGCTCGGTGCCTGGGAATAAAAGGAAAGCTTGTAGATTGGGATAGATTAGATTTCTATTTAATCCGCATTCTCTTTTCCTAAAGAAGAAAGAAAAGAGGGGAAAAAAATGAAAAATCTGCGTTCTACCCGCAAGAGGTTTTGTCGTCCATTTTCTCCAAGGGTTATGCCTAAAATTAGATATTTCGGAATAACTCGCTGATTGCTGCAGGATTCTGAGGATGGGGGTCTAGATCCTGGAAACAAGTTTGTGCAGGGGTGCCAAAACTTTTGTATTGATGGCCTATCCTAATGATCAGCTATTGATTTTTCTGATGCTGGAAAAAATCTTTAAATTCAGCATTCTGTGCCTCATAAGCCTGGCAAACCAGCACGGCACATTAGTGCCAAAGGGCGCTCATGAAATATCTTAAGCAAGTGGACCAACTTCTAAAAAGTGTCCATTGGCTTAGAGGAAAAGTGAATTCTTAGTTAGACAGGTCTGGTCCCTCTCTGGTCATTGGGTCTTGTGAGATGATGCCTTATTCCTTTATTATTTGTAAGGCTCCATCTTCTGGAACCCCGATTGTTGCTGAGCATGAAGGCACCGACATCTCCTGTCACTGTTTTTCCCTGCACAGCGGTGCCCTGGACACCTACTGCCCAGGGAACTGCAACCTTTCCCTGGTGAATATTTTGTCTGTTTAAAGCCACCACTAGGGGGAGCTCACTGCATATAGATTCATACAGCTACAATTAGGTTGAGCTCACTACATACAAATGTATACAGCCATCACAAGGGGGAGCTCACTACATATAGATTTATACAGCCACCACTAGGGGGAGCACACTGCATATAGATTTATACAGCCACCACTAGGGGGAGCTCACTGCATATAGATTTATACAGGCACCACTAGAGGGAGCTCACTACATACAGATTTATACAGCCACCACTAGGGGGAGCTCACTACATACAGATTTATGCAGCCACCACTAGGGGGAGCTCACTACATACAAATTTATACAGTCACCACTAGGGGGAGCTCACTACATACAGATGTATACAGCCACCACTAGGAGGAGCTCACTACATGCAGATTTATACAGATACCACTAGAGGGGGCTCACTGTATTCAGATTTATACAGGCACCACTAGGGGGAGCTCACTACATACAGATTTATGCAGCCACCACTAGAGGGAGCTTACTATATACAGATTTATGCAGCTATCACTAGGGGGAGCTCACTGCATACAGATTTATACAGCCACCACTAGGGAGAGTTCACTACATACAGATTTATACAGCCACCACTATGAGGAGCTCACTCCATCAGTAGGGGGAGCTCACTGCAGACAGATTAATACAGCCACCACTAGGGGGAGCTCACTACATAGAGATTTATCCAGCCACTACAAGGGGAAGTTCTCTGCATACAGATTTCTGCAGCCACCACTAGAGGGAGGTCATTGCATACAGATTTATACAGCCACCACTAGAGGGAGCTCATTACATACAGATTCATACAGCTACCATTAGGTTGAGCTCACTACATACAGATTTATGCAGCCACCACTAGGAGGAGCTCACTACATACAGATTTATACAGGTACCATTAGAGGGCTCTCACTGCATACAGATTAATGCAGCCACCACTAGAGGGAGCTCACTACATACAGATTTATACAGCCACCACTAAGGGGAGCACACTGCATACAGCTTATCCATATAGTATGATAAGAGCTTTGAAGTCTGTCTTCCTATGATAGTGGGAGCCGTAGTAGTTTACACCGTGATTAATAAAACCTATGAGATTCCTTTTGCAGTTGGCCGTTTACATCCATGCTATAACATCCCATTGCGCGGCCCTGGCTGCGAGTCGTCCCCCCGTGTACATGTTTTCCCTGTTTGCGTTGTATTAGTTCGGTATTTCAATTTTATCGCTTTGTTTCTGGGATAAAGGTAGAATGGCTCGACGCCGGGAGCGGTGTCTTGGCACGGTAAAGCAGCTGTGATCATTTATTTAAGAGGCCTTCAGGAGACACAGATGGGTTGCAGCACTTACAGGGTATGGCAGGACGTTACTTCTCAAATTGCAGAGGATGTCAGTGGATTACACAGACACATGTTCAGTAGTCGGCGGCAGACCAGTCCCTCGTGTTCCTGCAGCACGCTGCATGGGTAATGGAGATCATCGCTTTCTGAAGGGGGGGGGGGAGTAATTCTATTTGGTGGTCTATAGGTAGATGAAAGCCAGTATGGCTGTCAATTCTCTTCCCATGCATGACCTAGCTTTACTAGAGCCCTGAATGACAATTCGGATGCATCCTCCTACTCTGACTTTGCAGATATGTTCCTTGTTGGAACATCAGTGGCGGACACTTTGGCTGTCACCCAATTAATTGGTCAAATAGTATATTTAAAGGGAAATTCCTATTTATATGTGCGAGACTTGGGAGCCCCATGAGAGGATGGGGGGTCCACTGATGGAGGTGGCCGCGCTCTGGTGGAGGTGGCGGCGCCCTGATGAGGGAGGTGGCCGCGCACTGATGAGGGAGGTGGCCGCGCACTGATGAGGGAGGTGGCGGCGCACTGATGAGGGAGGTGGCGGCGCACTGATGAGGGAGGTGGCGGCGCTCTGGTGAGGGAGGTGGCGGCGCTCTGGTGAAGGAGGTGGCGGCGCACTGATGAGGGAGGTGGCGGTGCACTGATGAGGGAGGTGGCGGTGCACTGATGAAGGAGGTGGCGGTGCACTGATGAAGGAGGTGGCGGTGCACTGATGAAGGAGGTGGCGGTGCACTGATGAGGGAGGTGGCGGCGCACTGATGAGGGAGGTGGCCGCGCACTGATGAGGGAGGTGGCGGCCGCGCACTGATGAGGGAGGTGGCGGCGCGCTGATGAGGGAGGTGGCGGCGCGCTGATGAAGGAGGTGGCGGCGCGCTGATGAAGGAGGTGGTGGCGCTCTGGTGAAGGAGGTGGTGGCGCACTGATGAAGGAGGTGGCGGTGCACTGATGGAGGTGGCGGCCGCGCACTGATAAAGGAGGTGGCAGCGCTCTGGTGAAGGAGGTGGCGGCGCACTGATGAGGGAGGTGGCGGCGCACTGATGAGGGAGGTGGCCGCGCGCTGATGAAGGAGATGGCGGCGCACTGATGAGGGAGGTGGCGGCGCACTGATGAGGGAGGTGGCGGCGCACTGATGAAGGAGGTGGCGGCGCACTGATGAGGGAGGTGGCGGCACACTGATGAAGGAGTTGGCGGCGCGCTGATGAGGGAGGTGGCGGCACGCTGATGAAGGAGGTGGCGGCGCGCTGATGAAGGAGGTGGTGGCACGCTGATGAAGGAGGTGGTGGCGCTCTGGTGAAGGAGGTGGCGGCGCACTGATGAAGGAGGTGGCGGTGCACTGATGGAGGTGGCGGCGCTCTGGTGAAGGAGGTGGCGGCGCACTGATGAGGGAGGTGGCAGCGCACTGATGAAGGAGGTGGCGGCGCACTGATGAGGGAGGTGGCCGCGCGCTGATGAAGGAGGTGGCGGCGCACTGATGAGGGAGGTGGCGGCGCACTGATGAAGGAGGTGGCGGCGCACTGATGAGGGAGGTGGCGGTGCACTGATGAAGGAGGTGGCGGCCGCGCACTGATGTAGGAGTTGGCGGCGCTCTGGTGAGGGAGGTGGCGGCGCTCTGGTGAAGGAGGTGGCGGCGCGCTGATGAAGGAGGTGGCGGCGTGCTGATGAGGGAGGTGGCGGCGCAAGTAAACCAGACAGGTCGGAGGTAAGGGAGGAGACAATGCCCTCTTTAAAGGGTTAATCATTTAAAAGCATGGATGATCAATTGCAGTATTCTGCAGCACCCGCCATTCATGAAAAATGCCCTCAATGAATGGAGCGGTGGTTGTGTAAGTGTGCGCACCACTGTGCCATTCATTGCACTTTCGGAGATGGCGGGAGAACAGCGCTCCGTACCTCGCCCGCTGGAGACCTCAACCTCGTCTGGCAGTGAAAGGGTGGCGTTCCTCCGTACAGCACTGGTGAAATATTCATGCCGCGCGCTCCGAGCCTCCGCAGGGCCAGCGCCGGTTTAATTTTTAATCTGCGGTAAATGTCGACGTCTAATAAACACAAGCTCGTTCATACGCAGAATCCTCTGCCGCCAATGGCTAATTACCTCCTCCAAAGACTCCGCTATCACCCCTGGCTCCCTCCACTCTCCGCAGCGCACCACGCTCAGCCGTCGTATTATGCACCCTCCCCCACAACCCTTTGTCAGCGCTGAATTTCTGGGAAACGATCTCATAAATCATCTTTAAAGATCAGCTGCGCACACGCGTCTTCTATAAATACCACATGTTGCGTCGCATGTGGAAGGGAGAAATAGATTGTGAGCACTGGACGAGCGGGCGGTGAAGGTACCAGGGTATGACACAGGCGTAATTAAACGGGATGTTTACTGCAGCCTTTTATTTTTTATTGCAAATAGATCCTTTTTAAGGGTGAGCGACTGATAGCTGATGCAATTCTCTAACTGAGGATTTGTGCGTAGCAATAAACTATTTCCGCCCGGCGATCAGCTGCAATCTTCAGTGTAATTCATAGGAGTTTCTCGTCCCTGTAGCTCCCCCGCAGGAGACGTGAGGCATTACACTTCCCATTGAAGTGCTGCTAACTGTGGCTACTAGATCGGGGAGGGTCCATGTGAAGATTTGAGGTTGTGGTTCTATTAATCACTTAGGTAGGTTAACGATGCAGTTATTTTCATTCCTCCGTCCACAGTCTTACAGAAACTTCGGGAAGATGGCCAAAATGAGATGTCCCCAGTCCACAAGATCCCAAACTGGTACCGGTAGTTCCACCGTCCCTGTAGGAGGTAATACCCACTGTCTCCCAACTTTTGGTTAGCCCACAGCCTTTGTATCCCCGCTGCTATGGTTTACGACTGATACCACAACCGTAGTGTGTGTGTGTGGGTGTGTGTGTGGGCGTGTGTGTGGGCGTGTGTGTGGGCGTGTGTGTGTGGGCGTGTGTGTGTGGGCGTGTGTGTGTGGGCGTGTGTGTGTGGGCGTGTGTGTGTGGGCGTGTGTGTGTGGGCGTGTGTGTGTGGGCGTGTGTGTGTGGGCGTGTGTGTGTGGGCGTGTGTGTGTGGGCGTGTGTGTGTGGGCGTGTGTGTGTGGGCGTGTGTGTGTGGGCGTGTGTGTGTGGGCGTGTGTGTGGGCGTGTGTGTGGGTGTGTGCGCGTGGGTGTGTGTGTGGGCGTGGGTGTGTGTGGGCGGGCGTGTGTGGGCGGGCGTGTGTGGGCGGGTGTGTGTGGGCGTGTGTTTGTGTGTGTGGGCGGGTGTGTGTGGGCGTGTGTTTGTGTGTGTGGGCGGGTGTGGGTGGGTGTGGGCGTGTGTGTGTGTGTGTGTGGGCGTGTGTTTGTGTGTGTGGGCGTGTGTTTGTGTGTGTGGGCGGGTGTGGGTGTGGGCGTGTGTGGGTGTGTGTGTGGGCGTGTGTGTGTGTGGGCGTGTGTGTGTGTGGGCGTGTGTGTGTGTGTGGGCGTGTGTGTGTGTGTGTGTGGGCGCGTATATGTGTGTGTGTGTGTGTGGGCATATGTGTGTGTGTGTGTATTCACCTACATCTGGCAACAACCCCCATCCCCTTGTCAGTGTCCTAGGTACCCCCAAGCCAACCCCCAGGTTCAAGCTCTGCCCCTGGGAATTGCCTCCTCCCACAATGCTGTGTGTAATGCTCGCGATAGTGGACCCACTGGACCACAGGTGGGACCTGGACGTACGCTCTAGTGGGGGGGCTTAACTAAACACCTATCACGAAGCAGACGCCAAGTACCGCTCCCAGGGCAATGACTGGGACTGTGGTAGCTGACCCCCCAGGACAGGTGATAGACTTGGCTATGGGCACAGGTATTGGCAGGTACAGGCAGGATGGCTGAGGCAGACAGGCAGGTATTGTGGGTAAGGCAGGGACAGATAGGAATGGGAAGACAGGTACAAGGTGACAGACACAGGGATAACGGGACAGGAGCACAGGAATCTGACAACTAGCTAGTAGCAGACTGGTACATTAACTAACTAAGGTCGTTGCGCAGGCACCTTCCCTGATGGGTGGGTGCCTTAGATACATAGTGTCTCTTAGCCATAGGCTGTGAGCCATTTCCCGGAAATAGCGCACCGGCCCTTTTAAGAAGGCTGGTGCTCCCACGCCCTTAGCACACTCCCGGGTGACCTGGGCTGCATGCACGGCCCCCAGGAGGGGAAGGAGGCAGCACAACACGTGGATGACCGGGAGGATTTCGGGGGAGGACGTGACCCGGCCAGGGCGGTGAGTAAGTTGGCGTCTCTTCAGGGACGCAAGCGCTACACTGTGCATTGGTGGAGGCATTTTCCTGAGCCCGAGCCCCTCACCTGGGACCTGATGCGAGACACCCCCCTTCCCTATGCTGATGGCTCCACCGTGCACATAATGGGACTAGAAGCTGGTAAAATAACAGCTTAATTGAGGAACCTGTGACACTAGCGAGAGCAATGGAATCATTGCTATACTCTAATTACCAATCTCATGCCTGGCCTTCCGTGTACAGTATATAAGATCCAGCCCATACGTCTTTGCCTCATGGCTTTGGGGCCTGGATGAGCATGGTATGTGTGAACGGTGTCTCCCATGGCCCTCCTCCTTAACCATTAACATTTTATTGTGCACCTTAAACTGACGAACAAAAAAAACATCTATCTACTAAAACACAACAATTAGATCGACGTAACCAGCGCTTCATGCTGGAAAAAGCCTCCATCCCTTAGAGCCGTGGACTCCGCTCTACTCCATTGGTCCAGTAGTCTGTAGTCCGCAGCCCGCTCCTCACAGTCCTAACGGGGGGCTGACATCTATCCTTGGTCACTCCATTTTATTTTTTACTTTTCCCCCAGCTGATTGCTATGGTTTACCCTGAGACGAGCCCAATTATATTCCTGGCCGCCTGCATTGACTTGTGTGGGAAAGATGGTCTTTTCTAATTGCCCGACGTACGTTTGTTTTTCCATACTTCTTTAACCCTTTTCTTTTTCTTTTGCGCAGAATTACCGGTCGGTCGCAGATGTCCTGGTGTCATTCGGGAGACGGGTTTTATGCTATCCTCTTTATAGGAACTTCTGCCTGGTGACCGGGGCTGTGCAGGACGCCTGCGCTGTGCTTAGAATAGGTAAGAAATTCGGGATTTGATCTAGACTAGAGATGAATGTGTCTCCTGCGTCTCCCAGATGTGTCACCTGCATTATGTTTAGGGTGGTTACGGCTGGGATATGCCACACACAGCGGAGCAGGGGATACACCGGGGACGGCCACTCTTATAGTCCCACTACCTGGTCCAACACTGATGATGGAAAGATCCATATACGCATGCTGTGTCTGTCCGATATGTCTTGCATTTGTCTTGAGTGAACGGGGCCCCATCTTGTACCATCTTTCGATATGGAATAGGAATCTTATGGATGCGACATACACGTCTGATGTTAGAGCGCCCCTTTAAATGGTCACTGCTGTCTTTGCATAAGAAACTTAATATCAGGGAGATATGTCTCCTTACCGGACTCACCCCTCACCTATCCCCCGCTCACTGAGGAGTCGGATTATAGCTGCTAATTGAAATTTATTCACAGGGAAGCGGGAGAGAAGTGAGCAACAGAAACTTACTAGAAAGTAGCAGCACAATCTGTCAATGTTTATCTCACCACCTACACTGTTCAGTACTGCTGTATAATGTCATCTATTTTCTTGCTTTCTAGTAAGTGTGTATCTCACTTGAGAGCTGGATGCACAGCTGCACTGCATGTTGCTGCTTTCTAGTAAGTGTCTCAAGTGTCTCTCTTGAGAGCTGGATTCACAGCTACACTGCATGTTGCTGCTTTCTAGTAAGTGTCTCTCTTGAGAGCTGGTTGCACAGCTGCACTGCATGTCTGTGCTATCTAGTAAGTATCTCACTTGAGAGCTGGATACACAGCTGCACTGCATGTTGCTGCTTTCTAGTAAGTGTATCACTTGAAAGCTGGATGCACAGCTGCACTGCATGCTGCTGCTTTCTAGCAAGTATTAATCTTACTATAGAGCTAGATTCACATCTAGACTGTTCTATACTGCTGTATAATGTAATTGATGTTGCTGCTTTTTAGTAAGGGATAATCTCACCACAGAGCTGGATTCACATCTACATTGTCTAGTATTGCTGGATAATGTAAGCCATGTTGCTGTTTTATAGTAAGTGTTTGTCTCACATGAGAGCTGGATTCATAGCTGCACTGTAAGTTGGTGCTTTCTAGTAAGTGGTTATCTCCTCACAGTTCTGGATTCACAGCCGCACTGCATGTTGATGCTTTCTAGTAAGTGGTTATCTCCTCGTAGTTCTGGATTCACAGCCGCACTGCATGTTGATGCTTTCTAGTAAGTGGTTATCTCCTCATAGTTCTGGATTCACAGCCGCACTGCATGTTGATGCTTTCTAGTAAGTGGTTATCTCCTCATAGTTCTGGGTTCACAGCCGCACTGCATGTTGGTGCTTTCTAGTAAGTGGTTATCTCCTCATAGTTCTGGATTCACAGCCGCACTGCATGTTGATGCTTTCTAGTAAGTGGTTATCTCCTCATAGTTCTGGATTCACAGCCGCACTGCATGTTGGCGCTTTCTAGTAATTGTTTGTCTCATCACCGAGCTGGATTCAGAGTTGCACTGTTAGTACTGCTGTATGTCATCCACATTTCTACTTTCTAGTAAGTGTTTATCTCCAGAGCTGTATTCACAGCTACACAGCTAAGTATTGCTGTATAATGTCCTCCATGCAGCTGCTGCTTTTAAACATGTGCTACATCGAGACAGGAGAGCAGGAATCCCTCATCTCTGTGTGTGCTGTGCATGGGAGACATCATAGCAGCTAATCTGCACCCACTAGCTCAGAGACAACTGAAAACGAGAGAAAAGGCTATAGAGGGGAAAACTGGTGAAAAATACAGGATACAAGTCTTCTAACGGCCGGATATAGTGTTATTCCTCATGTACACACAGCGACCTATTATCACAGGTGGTACGCTTTGTGTAACAGTTGAATTTTGCAGCTTGATACCCGGTGCCGTCCCTCTGACCGGCCCGCACCACTTACTCCTGCATGGGGAGATCGGCGGGATGCAGGAAACCACATCACGTTCGGCGGGTTTCTGCTTGCGCCTCGGTGGGGAAGTTGCGGCTTTTGTGTTAGAGAGAAAAAAAATGTGTTTTATTTAACACAATCTGGATATCATTTTAGCCCAGCGCGTCTCCTGCCAAGAGAAGGGGTGTGAAAATGCGAGAGCGCCGAGGAGTGCCAAAAAGACATTTCAGTTTAGACAACAATCTCTGTTATTTTTATCTCCTGCGGGTAACGGAGCCAGGAACACGCGGCGGTGGCTGCGAGCTCCGGAGAAGCCGAAAGGGCGCTTCTCCCGTCATATATTTATACATGGGTATATTTATTAAGCAGCAAGGTATAAACACAGGGCCGGCAATTAAAGGGCTATTTCCATCAGATACTCATAGCTTATCCATCATGCTGATGACGGAGCTGGTGTGCTGATGACGGAGCTGGTGTGCTGATGACGGAGCTGGTGTGCTGATGACGGAGCTGGTGTGCTGATGACGGAGCTGGTGTGCTGATGACGGAGCTGGTGTGCTGATGACGGAGCTGGTGTGCTGATGACGGAGCTGGTGTGCTGATGACGGAGCTGGTGTGCTGATGACGGAGCTGGTGTGCTGATGACTGATCCTGCAGAACAATAGTGAATGTCGTGCACAATGTCACCGTGGGTCATAATAACTGTATGTTGGAAATGTTGCCAAATATATGGACCCAAATGGGATTTCTTTGATGTAGGTTTTTTTTTTTCTTCTTTTTAGGTAAAGCAGCTATTCTGAAATGTTTGCTGGACGTTCACTCCATATTTCAAGAGAACGACCCGGCGTACATTCTCAACGATCTCTACATCACAGACTATTGTATCTGGATCCAGAGAGTCAAGTACGTAAGTCTTCCCTTATACTGTACGTAGACGGCCCCGGAGCTCCCCCTAGTGGTGGAGGCAGGACCACAGTATTTTATGCATGAAATAATAATAATCTTTATTTCTATAGCGCCAACATATTCCGCAGCACTTTACAATTCTGGAGGCTCATATACATATCATATACATAAACATATACAAACAAGTAACAATTATAGAATATACAATGTTTAAAGGGAAAAAGGGCAACCCTGCTCGTGAGAGCTTACAATCTACAATGAGATGGGGGGAGGGGCAAGGTACAAGTGCTTATTTACAATAACAATACAGCCATCTCAAGTAAATGGGGGATAGATAATGGCTTCCTGGACCAAAAGGCCAGAGCCTTGAGATGCATTTGGGTGCCATGGAGTTTGACATGGGGTTATGTTCTGAGAAGTTGTAGAGGGAATAGGTGAAATTAGTTTGGCTAGGGAGTGTGATAGGCCGCCCTAAAAAGATGCGTTTTTATGGAGAGTCTGAAGCTGAGTAAGTTGTGATTTGTCCTAACTTCTTGGGGTAGAGCGTTCCAGAGGTTTGGTGCAGCTCGGAAGAAGTCTTGGATTCGGGAGTGGGAGGTCCGAATTAGTGTGGATGTTAGTCGAAAGTCATTTGCAGAGCGTAGAGAACGGGTGGGGTGATAGACAGAGAGGAGGGTGGAGATGTAGGGGGTGCCGCACTGTGGAGAGCTTTGTGGTGATAGAGAGGAGGGTGGAGATGTAGGGGGTGCCGCACTGTGGAGAGCTTTGTGGTGATAGAGAGGAGGGTGGAGATGTAGGGGGTGCCGCACTGTGGAGAGCTTTGTGGTGATAGAGAGGAGGGTGGAGATGTAGGGGGGTGCTGCACTGTGGAGGGTTTGTGGTGATAGACAGAGAGGAGGGTGGAGATGTAGGGGGTGCTGCACTGTGGAGAGCTTTGTGGTGATAGACAGAGAGGAGGGTGGAGATGTAGGGGGGGTGCCGCACTGTGGAGAGCTTTGTGGTGATAGACAGAGAGGAGGGTGGAGATGTAGGGGGGTGCCGCATTGTGGAGAGCTTTGTGGTGATAGACAGAGAGGAGGGTGGAGATGTAGAGGGTGCTGCACTGTGGAGAGCTTTGTGGTGATAGACAGAGAGGAGGGTGGAGATGTAGGGGGTGCCGCACTGTGGAGAGCTTTGTGGTGATAGACAGAGAGGAGGGTGGAGATGTAGGGGGTGCCGCACTGTGGAGAGCTTTGTGGTGATAGACAGAGAGGAGGGTGGAGATGTAGGGGGTGCTGCACTGTGGAGAGCTTTGTGGGTTCTAGACAGAGAGGAGGGTGGAGATGTAGGGGGGCTGCACTGTGGAGAGCTTTGTGGTAATCGAGAGGAGGGTGGAGATGTAGGGGGTGCTGCACTGTGGAGAGCTTTGTGGTGATAGACAGAGAGGAGGGTGGAGATGTAGGGGGGTGCTGCACTGTGGAGAGCTTTGTGGTGATAGACAGAGAGGAGGGTGGTGATGTAGGGGGGCTGCACTGTGGAGAGCTCTGGGGTGATAGACAGAGAGGAGGGTGGAGATGTAGGGGGTGCCGCACTGTGGAGAGCTTTGTGGTGATAGAGAGGAGGGTGGAGATGTAGGGGGTGCCGCATTGTGGAGAGCTTTGTGGTGATAGACAGAGAGGAGGGTGGAGATGTAGGGGGGTGCCGCACTGTGGAGAGCTTTGTGGTGATAGACAGAGAGGAGGGTGGAGATGTAGGGGGGTGCCGCACTGTGGAGAGCTTTGTGGTGATAGACAGAGAGGAGGGTGGAGATGTAGGGGGTGCCGCACTGTGGAGAGCTTTGTGGTGATAGACAGAGAGGAGGGTGGAGATGTAGGGGGTGCCGCACTGTGGAGAGCTTTGTGGGTTCTAGACAGAGAGGAGGGTGGAGATGTAGGGGGTGCTGCACTGTGGAGAGCTTTGTGGGTTCTAGACAGAGAGGAGGGTGGAGATGTAGGGGGGCTGCACTGTGGAGAGCTTTGTGGTAATCGAGAGGAGGGTGGAGATGTAGGGGGTGCTGCACTGTGGAGAGCTTTGTGGTGATAGACAGAGAGGAGGGTGGAGATGTAGGGGGTGCCGCACTGTGGAGAGCTTTGTGGTGATAGACAGAGAGGAGGGTGGAGATGTAGGGGGTGCCGCACTGTGGAGAGCTTTGTGGTGATAGAGAGGAGGGTGGAGATGTAGGGGGTGCCGCACTGTGGAGAGCTTTGTGGTGATGGCCAGAGAGGAGGGTGGAGATGTAGGGGGTGCCGCACTGTGGAGAGCTTTGTGGTGATAGACAGAGAGGAGGGTGGAGATGTAGGGGGTGCCGCACTGTGGAGAGCTTTGTGGTGATAGACAGAGAGGAGGGTGGAGATGTAGGGGGTGCCGCACTGTGGAGAGCTTTGTGGTGATAGAGAGGAGGGTGGAGATGTAGGGGGTGCTGCACTGTGGAGAGCTTTGTGGTGATAGACAGAGAGGAGGGTGGAGATGTAGGGGGTGCTGCACTGTGGAGAGCTTTGTGGTGATAGACAGAGAGGAGGGTGGAGATGTAGGGGGGTGCCGCACTGTGGAGAGCTTTGTGGTGATATACAGAGAGGAGGGTG
>NC_134360.1:32973901-32978901 GCF_048569485.1 Anomaloglossus baeobatrachus | reverse complement strand
CTGCGGCCCCTCGGTCCCGGTTCAGCGGCCCCCCTCGGTCCCGTCTCTGCGGCCCCTCGGTCCTGGTTCAGCGACCCCTCGGTCCTGGTTCAGCGGCCCCTCATTCCCGTCCCCTCGTGGAGTTGGAGTCTGTGATAAAACACTGACTGTGACTATCGGCACCAGCCATCTGCGCAGCCCGGCAGCTCTCGTGCAGCGCAGATCAGGGAGTTCACAGAGCCGGCTCTCGTGCATAGCTCGCGGCCCCCAGAGAGGCACATGGCAGATTGCTGTAGCTTTCCTGGCTGTCACAGTGACAAGAGCGAGCCGGGTTTGTTTTGTGAGAAGACGCCGGAGAGAGATGAAATAGGAAACGTTCCCAGCACAAGGAGGGGCTGGGGGGGAGCGCAGCGTCTCTCAGGATAGGGGGGCTCTGCACGGCCCTGCTTCAGAAAAGGGGGGTGCAAACGTGGAGGCATCTGGAGAGGGCGAACTATTTAGGACAGGGTGGAACTAATGCTTTTATCTATGGGCTTTAACCCGCATCCCATCAGTTTGGAGAATGGGGGCTGCGAGACAATGCCCCGCTGTGTGCCAAAGGGGAAACGGGGGTCACGCAGGATGCTTTTTTTTTTTTTAATTATTATTTAGACATGTTAAAGGGGTACTTTTATCTGCGTTAGTGATGACGGATTTCTAGGTTCTGCCTTTCCTTCTGATCCGATGTTTTATTAATCCTCACATTAAAAAAACGCCCGATCCCATCATTAAATTGCAGCTTCCTGTGCAAGAACTTGCCGGACGCCTCCTTAAAGGTTTGTTGGCAGTGAAGCCCCCCATTTAAAGTAACTTTTTCAATTTTTTTTTTAAATGTTGTTTCATATTCATTTTACTGGTGGCCAAGCATGTGCAGCACTTACAAGCTCTTTATAATAGAGCTTGATGTACAGCTGGCTGGAGTGTATGATCTGGCTAGTTTCAGTGTACCTCTTCATCAGGAGCGCACCGCCATCAGAAAACGAAATCCTAGAGGCAGAAGAGCAGCGCGCTCCTAAGGATGAAACTGGAGAACAACCCTTTTAATTGCTGCCCTTAGCCAGGTGAGGTCTCCTCAAGAAGAGTTTTCTACTTAGACCCTACTATAGCTTCTCATACAGCCAGATCAGACCTCATACTTTGCACTGACGAGGGGCAATCACCCCAAAACACTCGTGTCTGCAAATTGAGGTTCTGATCTGGCATAAATCCTATGTCATATGAAAAGGCTTGTTAAAGGGCCACTTTTGACTTTTAGGATTGCATGTGTAGCGCTTACAAGCTCTTGATAATAGAGCTTGATGTACAGCTAGTTTCAGTGCACCTCTTCATCAGGAGCACTCCTCCATCAGAAAACGAAATTCTAGAGGCAGGGGAGCGGCACGGTCCTGAAGATGAAACTTGAAAACAACCCTTTAATTGCTGCCTTTATACAGGTCAGGTCTCTGTAGGGAGGAAAGCTTTCCCCTTGGATCCCACTATGGCCTCTCATACAGCCAGATCAGACCTCATACTTTGCACTGACGAGGGGCAATCACCCCAAAACGCTCGTGTCTGCAAATTGAGGTTCTGATCTGGCATAAATCCTATGTCATATGAAAAGGCTTGTTAAAGAGCCACTTTTGACTTTTAGGATTGCATGTGCAGCGCTTACATGCTCTTTATAGCTCTTTATAATAGAGCTTGATGTACAGCTGGATTGAGAGTACGATCTGGCTAGCTTCAGTGCACCTCTTCATCAGGAGAGCACCACCATCAGAAAAGGGAATCCTAGAGGTAGGGGAGCGGCGCGCTCCTGAAGGTGAAACTTGAGAAAAACCCTTTAATTGCTGCCCTTATCCAGGGCAGGTCTCCACAAGGAGAAAAGTTTTCCCCTTAGACCCCAATATAGCTTCTCATACAGCCAGATCAGATCTCATACTTTGCACAGACGAGGGGCAATCACCCCGAAACACTGCAAATTGAGGTTCTGATCTGGCATATATCCTAAGTCATTTGAAAAGGCTCGTTAAAGGGCCACTTTTGACTTTTAGGATTCATACTTCTAATAGGTGGCGCTAGGGTTTGTCTCCTTCCTCCCTGAAGAGGCAATTTGTACTTATCTTTTTTTTTTCCCCCTAGTTTTCATTATAGTTTGTCCACTAGGTGGCGCTGTTCTTCTAAATGTGCAGCGATTATAGGCTAATGGTTTCGGTAGCGTCTCCAGTGTCTTTTCATGTACGAGCCGGGTGGCCTCATTTTGAAGGTTAACGCTGGTAACGAGGAACATCTTGAGTTGGAGGATTAGGGAGAGACGTGGAGACGTCTATTTTCCCCGGTCGCAGAGTCTCGGGGGTTAATTCTCTTGCACTCAGCGGAAACGTCTTTGTTTATGGGGAAAGCGATTCTTCTCCACTCCTGAGTGATCTCGCTGCGTCGTCTCCGTATTGTCAGCTAATGTTTTCAGTGTCGATTAGGACCATTGCCTGGCAGACGTTGTGCAGGCATGTGCAAAACTACAGCTTTTCACTCGCGCTCTCTCCAGGGGAAAAGCTTTGTGGAAGCCAATTGTACACAGACAGACGCACTCCATATATTGTATGCAGCGGGAGAGGAGCAGCTGTTTCCAAATTGAGCGCTTTTTTTTTTTTATACTTTTGCAGAAATCTCTCTATAAAATCAGAAGTGTGAATATCTCGGCTCCTGACATTGTTTTGCTGGAGGTTTTTTTCTTTTAAAGTAGCAATAAAGGGCTGCAAATCTATTTGTGGCCATATTCTGGAAGCCTCAAAGTAATGTACGAGTCACCGAAGAGGTGGCTACATGACCTCTATAAATGCTCCAATGTCGGCAATCACAAGAGAAGGTCTGGCTTCTGGAGCCCTCGGTTCACGAGAGGGGGTCTACGATCTAAAGTGATCATGAGAATGGGACCGACTGCGGAGGCTCCAGGGAACGGTAGAAAGGCTCTGACCACGGAGACCACCATAGATCACAAAGATGGGTCAGACTGCTAGGATCCTGTAGACCACCAGAAGGGTTAGACTGCTACGACCTAAACTGATCAAGAGAATGGGACCGACTGCACAGGCTCCAGGGAATCGCAGAAAGGCTCTGACCACTGAGACCACTATAGATCACAAAGACTGGTCAGACTGCTAGGATCCTGCAGACCACCAGAAGGGTTAGACTGCTACGACCTAAACTGATCACGAGAATGGGACCGACTGCGGAGGCTCCAGGGAACGGTAGAAAGGCTCTGACCACTGAGACCACCATAGATCATAAAGACGGGTCAGACTGCTGGGATCCTGTAGACCACCAGAAGGGTTAGACTGCTACGACCTAAATGGATCATGAGAATGGGACCAACTAGGGATGCTCCAGGGAACGGTAGAAAAGCTCTGACCACTGAGACCACCATAGATCACCTGAAGGGTTAGACTGCTACAACTTAAACGGATCATGAGAATGGAACTGACTGTGGAGGTTCCAGGGAATGGTAGAAAGGCTCTGACCACTGAGACCACCATAGATCGCAAAGACGGGTCAAAGGCTGGGATCCTGGGGACCACCAGAAGGTTTAGACTGCTAGGTCCTAAACTGATCATGAGAATGGGACCGACTGCGGAGGCTCCAGGGAACGGCAGAAAGGCTCTGACCACTGAGACCACCATGGATCACAAAGATGGGTCAGACTGCTGGGATCCTCTGGACCACCAGAAGGGTTAGACTGCTAGGACCTAAACTGATCATGAGAATGGGACCGACTGCGGAGGCTCCAGGGAACGGTAGAAAGGCTCTGACCACTGAGACCACCATAGATTACAAGGATGGGTCAGACTGCTGGGATCCTCTGGACCACCAGAAAGGTTAGACTGCTAGAACCCCCGACCAGCCATGATGATGAGTTTCATTGCTGAGATCCCCATGGATAAAAAATGGCTCTGACAACGGAGACCACCATTGATGAGAATACTTCTAGGATCCCACAAATTACCAGAATAGAGTCAAACTACTGTGACCCTCGCAGATCACCAGAACAGCCTGAACTGCTGGGACCTTATTCAATCAGAAGAACAGTTCCAACTGCTGGGGCCCCCGGGATCAGGAGAATGTGTCTGACTGCTGAGACACCCAGGAATTGGGATAAGGGGTCTGATTGTTGGGTCCCCCGAAATCAGAACAGTTCCTAATGCAGCAAGCCTCAGGCTCAGGAGAACAGTTTGGACTGCTTGGAACTCCCATGGGTCAGGAGACTGGGTCCGACTACTGGGACTCCCAGGGGTCGGAAGAAGGGTTCAGATTGCTGGGACTCACAGGGGTCGGGAGAAGGCTTCAGATTTCTGGGACTCCCAGGGGTCGGAAGAAGGGTTCAGATTGCTGGGACTCACAGGGGTCGGGAGAAGGCTTCAGATTGCTGGGACTCACAGGGGTCGGTAGAAGGGTTCAGATTGCTGGGACTCACAGGGGTCGGAAGAAGGGTTCAGATTGCTGGGACTCACAGGGGTCGGAAGAAGGGTTCAGATTGCTGGGACTCACAGGGGACGGAAGAAGGGTTCAGATTGCTGGGACTCCCAGGGGTCGGAAGAAGGGTTCAGATTGCTGGGACTCCCAGGGGTCGGGAGAAGGCTTCAGATTGCTGGGACTCACAGGGGACGGAAGAAGGGTTCAGATTGCTGGGACTCCCAGGGGTCGGAAGAAGGGTTCAGATTGCTGGGACTCCCAGGGGTCGGAAGAAGGGTTCAGATTGCTGGGACTCCCAGGGGTCGGAAGAAGGGTTCAGATTGCTGGGACTCCCAGGGGTCGGAAGAAGGGTTCAGATTGCTGGAACTCCCAGGGGTCGGAAGAAGAGTTCCAACTGCTTTGACCCCAATGAATCAGGAGGAGTCCGACTGCCGGGGCCCCCAGGGGACTGGAGAAGGGGTCCAACTGCCAGGGACCCCTGGGGTCTGGAGAAGGGGTCCGACTGCAGTGGACCCTCTGGGGCCAGGAGAAGGCGTCTA